>NW_021632621.1:0-108325 GCF_004799145.2 Neltuma alba
TTTTCATAGTTCGGAATCCCTTCTTTCGTCTCGTTTTGGTTTCATCTAAATCCGACTTTGGTAGGGCAAGTTATACCCATTTGAAAAGGACGCGTTTTCTGGAATTTCTGGGTTCAGATGCTTGTCTGTTTGTTTTGGTTATTTTTGTGATTTTCCTTGCATTATTCAGTGAAAAAAAAAAGAAAAGAAAAGGGAAAGACAAGGAAAAAAAAAAAAGGAAAAAAAAAAAGGTACCCAAAAAGAAAGGACAGAAAAAAAAAAAAAACGAAAAGAAATTATAGTGCTGGCAGTGTTTGAGCAAATCATCTTCATATCCAAATTCTATTTGGCTTTGCAATACTTGTGTCAATTGAGTTTCTGACTTTTCTTGAAGGTCCATATTCAATACTCTTAATTTCTCAAAGTTCCTAAGTGTTGGCTGATTCTGCATATTGTGATTGCTTTGTTTAAATTGTTTAGTTCTTTAAAGAGCCTCAAGAGGGATTTCAGAGTGGAAAAAGGCAAGAGTGATATACCTCAATTTAAAAGCCAAGTTTGAGTGAAACACGAGTGTTGAGTGTCATTCTTGAGGAAAACACGTGAGGAAATTTGTGAGGAACTTTACTTCACTAACATAATTAATTTTCCTTGAAGTCACAATGTCTAATGCAGATGGGACATCTGGTGGTAGTGGAAATCCAATGAATATTGAAGACACCCTTAGGGCAATGCAGCAACATTTTCAACGGATGAATGTGGTTTATGGAGAGATAAGGGATAGAATGGATAGACAAGATGAAAGGATTGTAAATCTGCAAAGAGCCCAACCTAAACCTAGAAGGCATGGAAGGCAAAGGGAGGTTTCTATGGATGACTTTGAATCTGAAAATAACAAAGTTGGTGGTAGTGAGGATGAAGTCAATTCTGAATCTGAAGTTGAACTGATAAGGAATAGGCATAGAGGGGATAGGTATGGGAGAAGATATGGGAGAAATAACCCAAGGGAGAGAGATAGAGTAGATGGGAACCTTGGGAGCATCAAAATGAAGATACCATCATTCCAAGGTAGAAATGATCCTGAAGCCTACTTAGAGTGGGAAAAGAAAATAGAAATGATCTTTGAGTGTCATAATTATTCTGAAGCTAAAAAGGTGAAGTTGGCAGCAATAGAATTCACTGATTATGCCATTGTTTGGTGGGATAATTGGGTATTAATAGGAGGAATAATGGAGAGAGGCCTGTAACAACTTGGAGCGAAATGAAAGCTCTAATGAAGAAGAGATTTGTTCCCAACCATTATTTTAGAGAGCTTTATCAAAAGTTGCAGACCCTTACACAAGGTCCTAGGAGTGTAGAGGAGTACAATAAGGAGATGGAATTGGCCATGATAAGAGCTAATGTGCAAGAAGATAGAGAAGCAACAATGGCCCGATTTCTAAGTGGGTTGAACAAAAGATATAGCTGATATAGTTGAATTGCATCATTATGTAGAACTAGAAGACATGGTGCATATGGCTATTAAGGTGGAAAAGCAACTCAAGCGAAAAGGTGCTTCAAAATTTCATTCTGGATCAACTTCTTCTTTCAAACAGAATTGGAAGAAAGGAGAAAAAGCTATCCAAAAGGAGACCACTAGAGGCAAAGAAGAAGCTTCATCAAAGAGCAAAGGTAAATCTGATCCCAAACTTCTAGAAATAGGGATATAAAATGTTTCAAGTGTTTGGGTACAGGTCATATTGCTTCTCAATGCCCCAACAAGAGAGTTATGATTCTGAAAAATAATGAAGTTGTGACTGAAAGTGAGAGTGAAAGTGATGACTCCATGCCCCTACTTGAAGATGCTAGTGATGATGGGATTGAGTATGCTGTGGAAGGAGAATGCCTTGTGGTTAGAAGAGCCTTGAATTGTCAAGTGAAGGAAGGAAGATGAGTTGAATGAGCAAAGGGAAAATATTTTCCATACTCGCTGCCTCATTAATAACAAGGTATGTAGTTTGATAATTGATGGTGGGAGTGTTACAAATGTTGCAAGCACTACAATGGTTGAGAAATTACATTTGCCCACTGTTAGACACCCTAGACCATACAAGCTGCAATGGCTGAATGAATGTGGGGAGATTAAAGTTGATAAGCAAGTTCTTGTTTCTTTTTCAATTGGGAAGTATTGTGATGAAGTATTATGTGATGTTGTTCCTATGCATGCTGGACATATACTTTTGGGAAGACCTTGGGAATTGATAGAAAGGTAAAGAAAGATGGGCTTACAAATAGATATTCTTTTGTAATGAACAACAGACCCATTACTCTTGTACCATTGACCCCAAAGCAAGTGTATGAGGATCAACTTAAGATGAAAAAAGAGAGAGATAAAAAAGAGAGTGATATGAAAAATGTGAGAGAGACATCAAAAAGAAATGGGAGTGAAAAGGAGAGAAAAGATGAGAGTTCAAAAAAAGAATTTCAGAAAAAAAATGAAGAGAGAAAAGAGAAAAAGAAATTGAGTTTTTATGCAAAAGAAAGTGAAGTGAGGAATGCCTTTTTGGCTGAACAACATTTGCTTCTCCTTGTTTACAAGGAATCCTTTTTGATACTAATGACATTAACTCTTCCTTTCCAAGTGTTGTTAGTTCTTTATTGAAGGAATATGTTGATGTGTTCCCAGAGGAGATTCCACCTGGATTACCACCCATTAGAGGAATTGAGCATCAAATTGATTTCATTCCAGGAGCAACAATCCAATAGGCCAGCCTATAGAAGCAATCCAGAGAGACAAAGGAACTTCAAGGAAGAAGGCATGTTAGAGAAGCTTGGAAGCTCATGGCAAGAAGAGAAGCTTAGCTATAGGCTGATGGAGAAAGGATGTGTTGAGAAATTATGGTCTTAGGATGATGACTTTTGGTCAGAAGAAAGATGGAACTTGGAGGATGTGCATTGATTGCAGAGCTGTGATAACATCACTATAAAGTATCGCCATCCCATTCCTAGATTAGATGATATGCTTGATGAATTGCATGGTTCTATTGTCTTTTCTAAGATTGATTTGAAATCTGGATACCATCAAATTAGAATGAGGGAAGGGGGATGAATGGAAAAACTGCTTTCAAAACAAAACATGGTTGTATGAATGGTTAGTTATGCCATTTGGGTTAACTAATGCACCTAGTACTTTCATGAGATTAATGAATCATGTTTTGCGTGCTTTCATTGGGGAAATTTGTTGTGGTTTATTTTGATGACATTCTGATTTACAGCAAGAATCTTGATGAGCATTTGAATCATTTGCATTGTTGCTTGATGTTTTGAGAAAGGAAAAATTGTTTGCAAATATGAAGAAGTGTGATTTTTGTATGGATATAAAATTGTTTTTCTTGGCTTTGTGGTGAGTGCTAAAGGAATAGAAGTTGATGAAGAAAGAAAAGATAAGAGCTATTAAAGAATGGCCAACACCTAAAAGCATAACTGAGGTGAGAAGAAGCTTTCATGGTTTGGCTAGTTTTTATAGGCGCTTTGTCAAAGATTTTAGCACACTTGCTGCACCACTCACTGAAGTTATTAAAAAGTCTGTTGGTTTAAATGAGATAAAGAACAAGATGTTGCATTCATTAGGCTTAAGGATAAATTGTGTTCTGCACCTGTATTAGTATTGCCTAACTTTAACAAAATTTGAGATTGAATGTGATGCATCTGGAGTTGGAATAGGAGCTGTTTTGATGCAGGAAGGAAAGCCAATTGCTTATTTAGTGAAAAGTTGAATGGAGCAGCCTTGAAGTATCCAACATATGACAAGGAGCTCTATGCACTTAAAAGAGCATTAGAGAATTGGCAACACTACCTTGGCCTGGCCTAAACAATTGTAATTCATACTGATCATCAATCTTTGAAGCACATTAAGGGTCAAGGTAAGCTGAACAAGAGACATGCAAGGTGGCTGGAATTTATTGAGACATTTCCGTATGTCATCAGATACAAGAAAGGTAAAGAAAATGTGGTGGCTGATGCATTGTCAAGAAGGTATACTCTTCTTACTACTCTAAATGCTAGGTTGCTTGGTTTTGAATATATCAAGGAATTGTATGCCATTGATGCTGATTTTGCTGAAGTGTTTCTTGCTTGTGAAAAGAAAGCATTTGAAAAGTTTTATAGGATTGATGGGTACTTGTTTAAAGAAAACAGATTGTGTGTGCTCAATGTTCTTTGCGAGAATTACTTGTGAGAGAAGCACATGGGGGAGGATTAATGGGTCACTTTGGTGTGAAAAAGACTTTGGATGTTTTGCATGAACATTCTTTTGGCCTAAAATGAAACGTGATGTGGAAAGAATCTGTGCTAAATGCATAACTTGTAAAAAGGCTAAATCTAGAGTCTTGCCACATGGTTTGTACACCCCATTACCTGTGCCTAGTGAACCTTGGGTAGATATATCAATGGATTTTATTTTGGGTTTACCTAGGTCAAGAAAGGGTATGGATTCCATATTTGTGGTTGTCGATAGATTTTCTAAAATGGCACATTTCATTGCTTGCCATAAAAAACTGATGATGCCACATACATTGCTGATTTGTTCTTTAAGGAAATGTAAGACTTCATGGTGTTCCTAAAAGTATTGTTTCTGATAGGGATACAAAATTCTTGAGTCATTTTTGGAGGATTTTGTGGGGTAAGCTGGGTACTAAATTATTGTTTTCTACTGCTTGTCATCCACAAACTGATGGACAAACTGAGGTAGTTAATAGAACTTTAACTCAATTGCTTAGAACTGTGATTCAAAAGAACTTGAAGAATTGGGAAAATTGCTTGTCATTCATTGAATTTGCTTACAATAGGAGTGTGCACTCATCTACTGATTATTCTCCTTTTGAAATAGTGTATGGTTTTAATCAACTAACTCCCTTGGATTTATTACCATTGCCTATTGATGAGAGGGCCAGTCTTGATGGGACAAAAAAAGCTGAAACAGTGAAACAACTTCATCAAAAAGTGAAACAACAAATTGAAAAGAAAAATGAGCAATATGCATCCAAGGCTAACAAAGGAAGAAGGCGTGTTCTCTTTGAACCTGGTGATTGGGTGTGGGTGCATATGAGGAAAGAAAGATTTCCAGCTCAAAGAAAGTCCAAATTAGCTCCAAGAGGAGATGGTCCATTTCAAGTGCTTGAAAGAATCAATGACAATGCTTACAAAATTGATTTACTTGGTAAGTATAATGTTAGTGCTACTTTCAATGTGGCTGATTTATCTCCTTTTGATGCAGGTGATGATTCGAGGTCGAATCCTTTTGAGGAGAGGGGGAATGATGCGATACAGCAAGCTAACTCCTCAACTTCCAATGATCCATTGCAAATCCCAACTGGACCAATCACAAGAGCAAGAGCTAAAAGAATTAAGGAAGCTTTGAGTGGGCAGTGCAAGACACCTTGACAAAGCAAATGGCATTTATTGGAGTATCAAATCTGGATAAAAATGCTGAGGATGTCACTAATGTCATTTGGGCTGAAAATGGAGCTACTGATCATATCTTGGGCTTGGAGACTTCAATTTAAGGAGCTTGGATCAAGTACAAACACATGAGAAGACTCATTTGGGCCTAATTAATCATATTTTGGGCTTGATATGCTGATTATATTTCATTAAATGCATTTGTGCGAAAATTCATAATTAGTTGGCAGATTTGACTTTTGAATTTCCAAGTTACCTAAATCAAGTCCTTATGAATTTATTATGTTTTGATTTTCTAGATTGCATTTAATGTTTTTTAGGTCAGATCTTGAATGTATCCTCTATAAGATATTGTAACCCTCATTTTGGGAGGAGATTTGGAATTTTGAATGAAAACTTGCATTTTGCAATTTCTGATTGAGAGGAGTTCTCTCTAGGGTTCTTCATTGAACTAACAGACTTATCAAGGCTTGATCAATCTTGTGGCGTCTTTCAACACTTCGGGTCCTTGTTCTTCCGTGTTCAAGGGTTCAAGTAGATCACCAGACCTTTGTTTACGTTCTTGGGGTGCGTATATTCAGATCGGTTGTGGGTTCGTGGGATTTTTCCCTTGTGGGTTCTCACCACTCATCAACAATCAATCTGTTTTTTTTTTTAAAAAAATTGAATACCCATTTTACCCATTACTTAAACAAATATACTAGAAAAAGAGACAATTTAGCATTTATTTTAACAAATTGTTATAATTCACAGAAAATAAAAAGTTATTATATTAATTACTACGTCTAATTCTTAATATAAGAGTTAGATAACTAATTTGAAGATATTAAAGAAATTAGTTAAATTTATTAATTGTAATAAATGTATAATGACTTCTCTAAACTATCCTTTTTAATAGAAAACTAATTTGTGGCAATGTGATAGGGAAGAAAAATTATATAAATTCGTACATAAATCACCTTAAAATAATCCTTCACCTATCTTGCCGGTCTACGTGTAATGGGTCCTACCTTTGGTAGCGTTTTTATATTAAACTTGTTAATAGCGTTTACAAAACTGTTAATCGCTATATTGAAGTTATGAAAATCCGTAAAAAAAAATAGTTGCTGGCCGTCAGAGCTTTGAGGACATTTGAAAACTTTTTGTTAACTGTTATACTGAACTTATTATTAATAGTGTTTATAGAACTTGTTAATCGTTATATTGAAATTGTGAAAATTCCTCAAAAAAAATAAATAATTGTGACTGTCGGAACTTTGACGACCAGTCATCTTTTGGCCTCTGGCACCGGAGCTCCAACGACTGGCCAGTGAAGGGTGCTTTATATTTTTATAAAAAAGAAATAAAAGGGTAATATGATAATTTTAGCAAATTTGAAAATTCTAATTTAGTCACCAATACCTAAATTGAAATTTTTCTTATTTAAGTAAACAATTTGAAATTATGAAATTCAGGAATCCTTTTTCTGTCATTTTCCTCCTTTCTCCATTTTCCTTCTCTTCTTTGCCTCCCTTTTTCCTGATTGGCCCGGCCTTTTTTGCTTCTTCTTTTCTTCTCTTCAGACGCAAAAAATTGTCTTTCCGTTCTTTGAGTCTCTCTCCCTTGCTGAGTACTAAAGCCCAGTATCCCATTTCCATTTCTTTTCTTTCGCTGTTTGATTTTTTTTTCTCATTTTTTTTTGTGATTTGCTGCATGTCGGTCACTATCTTGCTTTGGTTATGCATATTTACATATTTTCTTGACATATTTTACTTGAATTAATTATTTGAAAGGCTTGAATTTTTAGATGAAAAAATTCTACGTGGTATATGTGGGCCATAATCCTGAGATATATTATAAATGGTCTGAATGCAAGGCTCAAGTAGACAATTGTTCTTCAAATGTAAATTCTTCAAACGATGCAAAAGCTTCAGCTAATGAATGGAAAGAGCAATGCACAACATTTGGCACCTTGTCTACTCGAACCTTGCATTCAAACCATTTATAATATATCCCAGGATTATGGAGATTTATTTGGGTGTCAAAGACACTGATATAGAAAAGGACGAAATCAAATCAATATAAAAAGGGCCTTGGAAAAGTAAAAAGCAACATGTACTTTTCGTTGGAAAACTGTCACATTATGAATGGAGAGGATTTTGACTTTTATTTTTTTTTTTTTGAATTAAATAAATAAAGAAATAAGTGATCTTAGCCATTGGATTAGTGACATATGTCCCTTGTAATTAACTTGATCTTTAAGGGTATTTTTCATGTGACAAGCCTATAAATACCCTCCCTCCCTTGTTAATTTCGTGCAAGTCATTTTAAGAAGGGAAACTCTTGCAAAATTTCACTTAGAAAAAGAAAGAGAAGGGTTTTAGTGAGAGGAAGTTACTTGGAAGCAATGTAAGTTTCCAAAACTCTCCTATTTCAAGTTATAGTGGGTATGTGATGATTTTATGCTATTTTTATGACAATGGAAAGCTATTATTCTAAGGGGAGGTGCTGCCCAAATTCTTCCAAAATGGATAGGAAGGGTTTAGGTTGTTTATGATTAAGGTTAGGTATGGTTAAAGGTTAAGGATTAAATGATTACATATTAGTTTTGTTGAAAATCTTTTTCCCTAAACATGTGCATAGTGTTTGGCCAAATGAGGTTTTTGACCCTAGGATGAGATTTTTCATGTTTTAATGCTTCCAGTGAGTTTAAAATGAAATTTTGCGTAGGGAAAACCTAAAGCACAAGTCTTGGAAGTATTAAAATTAAAATTGGAATTTTTGGTTTCAAGAATCATACCTTTCAGCCCAGTCCAGATCAAAGGGATTGTATTTTCATAAAACTAATATGATAAATGAATTCTACATGAAAAATTATGTAGGAAAGACCCAAAAAAGTTCAAGAATCAAAGCTAGAAAAATAAACTCCAAAAATCAAGAAAAAAGGGTTTAAAAGGATGTTAAATTATGAAGTTGTAATAGTACTTAATGTCGTATCATTGGTTGCTTTCCTTCCTCTTGAACACTTTCCCCTTGCTTAGATCCTTGTCTCTTTGTTGTGTATAAGCTATTAGGCAACCAATGCTTGTAATTGTCACGATAAGATCAGAAGCATACACAATCCACTTTCTTTCCTATGCTTTTATTTTCATCTATTTTCTACCCTAGAAACTTCGCGACATGCAGATCCGTAGTGTTTTGTCCAACAAACGCCGCAGATAGGTGTGCTTTCGCTA
Source organism: Neltuma alba (assembly GCF_004799145.2). Taxonomy (NCBI): domain Eukaryota; kingdom Viridiplantae; phylum Streptophyta; class Magnoliopsida; order Fabales; family Fabaceae; genus Neltuma; species Neltuma alba. The sequence continues at coordinate 8,631 of NW_021632621.1, forward strand.
CGCCACATCAGGTGACCCAATTTTTACATATAATTATTAAGAAAATAAACATATATTATATGATAATTTCAATTATTAGTATATAAATATTACTATGTATGTTACACATTTTTTATCTTTAAAAAGTATTATTTTTTAATAAAAAATTAATTACAAATGATTTTCATATATACATAGTTTCCTATCAAATTTTTAAATGTAATTTTTATATTAACATTGTGGTAATTAAGCATATAATTATGTTATATATTTGCTTTTTATATATTAGAACAGAAACGTCTATTGCTTATATTCATAACTGTGTGAGATTCAACGAAGCATTAGGTTATTTGGACAAGGGAAAATAAGATTTTTTAATAAGAAATTTGTAATTATAATTTAATTTCTCATCAAATAAGGCGCAAATTTCATTGGTACAATAAATACTTTTTAACTATATATCTATATAACCTATATAACAACCAAAACGTATTTTAAATTAAAAAAAGGTATACACGATAAATACTTTTTAACTTATATATCTATATAACTCGTTATGAATTAAAATTCCTTTTATAAATAATGTAACTCATTATATATTAAAAATACTTTCCAAATTATTTAAAGCAGAAAAGGAAAAACTACCTCATTATAAATTTTTAATTGCTAAAATTTACCAAACTTACCAAAATAAACTAAAAATAGTTTTAAACTTATTTTGGTAAATTTATGCCTTTTAGTTATTTAAAATTCTTTTTATATCTATAATTATGATACTCAAAATATTAAAATTATGTTATTTGTAAGCAAATATTTTTTCTCCATTATGTCTTTAATATAATATCCAGATAATTAATTTGTATATATTAAGGAAATTGGTTGATTAAGCGCATAAATTTTCAGCATATTAAAATAGTTATTTTGCAAACACCCTAGGAGACCTGTACTTTGATTGTATATTTGAACTTGAAGTATAGTAGAATTGCAAAATGCTCACAAGTGGTAAACTCATTGAAAAAATAGAAAGTAGCGTAGATGAATTTGTATTACTTCTGAACAACTGAAGAGTATTTATGGGAAACAGACCAAGGATTCATGTTCGCCGTGGTGAAGAACGTTGAACAGCCAAGGCGGCGAGTTTCATTTAGTTGACTCTAACAGTATCCCAAATTAGGGTAAAAGTTGGGAGGGAAGACCAGCAGCGACCAGGGTTGTAATTGAATTTGGTTGATTATTATGTGTATTGAATTAATTGTTGTAGAAAGTTGAGTTTCAATATATGTGGTTACGTACATGTTTCTTTGTGATTCTCTTATTACCTTTCATTCTACATGGCATTGATAGATTGTAAATTAATACGTTATTGCACTGAACCTAATGCATGAATTAACCCCAATACACACATAAATGCAGCCCTTCCGTGATTCGGGATTTGTTGCACGTATTAGCTCTAAAATTACTACAATTATCTGAGTAGAAGCTACCATCAAACAAACTATAATTGATTTAATTAGCCATTCGTATTTTCACAGTCTGAATTAGTTCATATTTACATATGTATGGCTTAATCTTTGAAGCAAGCATATGACTACTGGCAGGATCAATCAGGTAGCAATCCTTCAAAGACGTAGTGACACTACCCGTGCACCGCCAAGGCGATGACAGGGTAGGGCACGGCCGTCATTTGGGACATCGAAGATTCACAAGGATATTTAGAAAAAAATTAAACTAATTATAGTTTTGAAAAAAAAAACGAAAAGCATTTTTTAAAAAAAATTACAATTTTGAAAAAAGAACAAATTTTTTTAAAGGATATTTCTAGTAGCATTTAGCATTTAAAACTAATTTTTGATGCATGTAGCACTATAAAGTATTTTTTATTTTTCTAATGTATTTATTTAATTAATAACAGGAACTAGACGACAGCTACTGGTTCCATGACCAGATATGGGTCTAATATTCATGCTATCACATCAATATCGTATTAAAAACAATACTTACTTTGAAAACAACAATATTCTTATGGCGCATGATCAAGGTGGGAGAGTATGAAGTTGCAGAAGAGTAAATTCCGTCTCCATCAAAATAGGTCTTTCCATGGTTGCATGGTCATGTGATTGGTCTTTTTATTTTCTCAATTCTTTTTATAATTAAATATTCTTTATTTTTTTATTTGCCCATAGAAAACCTGTCCTTTTCCATCTGTTCTCTCCCCTTGGTCATCAAAGGGATAAAAAAAAAAAAGCCATAGATATTCTGAAAATATAAATATCAGCAAAATGGTTTCCCTTTGGCAGTGATGCAAAATGGGTTTCTATTTATGTTAAAAAATAATTTAAATGCAGTGGTTTAAAAATTATAAAAATCCCATGCTAATGAAATTTCCCTCTCTGTTTTTTTTTCAATTTTCCCTTGTTAAGTTAAAAAAAAAACTAAATTTGCTTTCTTTTTAATTTATTAAAAAAACCTTCTGTAACAGAAGGCTAAGTCATTAAAAAAATAAAAATGGGATTTTTCATGCGGAAATTACATTTTGTTATATTTCAGTTATTTTACAAACACAGTTTTAGACAATAAAAAAGGGATTTTCTTAAAGAAGTCACTGTATTCTGTAGTGTAGACAATAAAAAAGGGATTTTCTTAAAGAGGTCATGTATTCTGTAGCGTTTAACTGTATAAACGCTATATAAGGTCAACAAGAAAGAGACCTGCTGGACTACAGTTGGCACGCGTGATAAAGGAAGCAGAGTATGAAGTTGCAGAAATGACAACGCCTTTTTTTTTTTTGTTAACATTATAATTTTTTATTTTCCATGAATTATAACCTGCTGCACCTGCTGTGCTTGACTACGCACAAGTGATAAAGGAAGGAGGTGTCCTCCTTTTTCCATGGTTGTATTGTCATGTCATCGGCTTTTCTATTTCCTCAATTCTTTTTATAATTAAATATTCTTTATTTTTTTTATTTGCCCATAAAAAACCCATCCTTTTCCATCTGTTTTTCCCCTTGGTCTTCAAAGGGATAAAAAAAAAGAAAGTCATAGATATTCCGAAAATATAAATATCAGTAAAGTGGTTCTCTTTGGCGGTGATGCAAAGTGGGTTTCTATTATTGCTGTATAAACGTACATGAGAAATGCCTTCTGAATACATGACACTTTTCCCTTCATTTTTTTTTTCATTTTCCGTTATAATTTTGGAAAAAAGAGCTAAAATCATTTTTTTAAAAAAATTATAAAAATAATATGATGTAGCGTTTTGATTAATTACAGCATTTCCCTCCTTATTTTTTCATCTGCCCTATTTAATTTTAAAAAAAAGAGCTTAAAGCATTTTTTTTAAAATTATAAAAATCCCCTGCTAATGACATTTTCTTAAACAAAATCCTTTATTTTTATTTTTCTATTTATGTTAAAAAATAAGTTAAATGCGGTGGTTTAAAAATTATAAAAATCCCCTGCTAATGAAATTTTCCTCTCTATTTTTTTCCATTTTCCCTTGTTAAGTTTTAAAAAAAATTTGCTTTCTGTTTAATTTATTAAAAAAAACCTTCTGTAACAGAAGGCTAAGTCATTAAAAAAATAAAAAATGGGATTTTTCATGCGGAAATTACCTTTTGTTATATTTCAGTTATTTTACAAATACAGTTTTAGACAATAAAAAAAAGAAGAGGTCATGTATTCTGTAGCGTTTAACTGTACAAACGCTACATAAGGTTTCCCCTATTCACTGTATTGGGAGAATTAATATTCCACATGCTGTTAGACTTGACAACAAAGAGAGAGAAACCTGCTGGACTACAGTTGGCACGCGTGATAAAGGAAGCAGAGTATGAAGTTGCAGAAATAACAACGCTTTTTTTTTTTTTGGGCTTTTGTTAACATTATAATTCACTCGTGTAGGACAACACTTAACAACACTCTTTTGTTTTTTTCCCGATCAATTGGCTTGGAAATAACAACGTAAAATAACTAAAAGGCATAAATTTACCAAAATAAGTTTAAAACTATTTTTAGGCATAAAATCAAGTGTGAAAATTTCTTTTCATGGGTTACTATTCACTTTCATCCAAAAATGTGGTAAATTTTGAAAATTGATAACTAATTGTAGAAAAATCGAAATTGAGTGATTCCAGATTCTATGGAAAGCTCTTTGGATAAAATTTTGAGGAAAAATAGTTTCTGGACTGGTTTCCTTAAAATTCGAGTCCAATTTTTATTTGAAAAATCACTGTTTATTTGGTCATTTTCGGATTTTACAGCACTTTTGCCTAACTTTGGAAAACATAATTTTTTGCTCGGTTATCGGAATTAGGTGAACTACCCCTCATTTTAAAGAGAAAAATCAGATCTCTTTGCTCACCAAATTTCACAACCTAACGCACTCGTTTGTTCAAATAATCTTTGGCCAAACTTTGGTCTATTTTAGTTGACTTTTACTCTCTTGAAAGGGTAATTTAACTTAGTTGACCAATGATTATCATAGCATACTTTCCTTAGCTACTTCTATCATGCTTGAGCTATTCTAAACATGCTTGCATACTTCTTAACATAATCATACCATTGTAAACTTAAAGCATGCTTATAATTACATTCTTCCAAAAATAGTAAGGTTTAAAGCCATATAAAGTCTTTATGGCTTACTATTTCTTCAAGCAAAAGCCACCTCCTTTCCCTTGCCTTGAGATGTTGAAGGTCCTAATGTTTGTTTAAATATTGAGGGTAAGATTCTTGGGGAATCTTAGTAGCAATTGCATACATTACTGAGGTCACACAATACAATGTAAATCAAGCTATATGCATGCATATTTTAACATCATATTCATGCTATGGCAAGGAAATATCATCATAAACATTCATGGCACTCAACATAGCATAAGCTAAGGCATCATTTGCATGGAGGCAACATCACATGACATAACATTCTTATCCACCTCATTTTATCTCTTAAACGCTACAGAAGGTCACCTATATTCAACCTCAACTGAAGAAAGTAGTAACAGATATGGTGTTATGGTGATGTAGTCTGATCGTATAGCGTATTTCGTTGCATGTGGTGAGGTTTCTAGAGTAGAAAATAGATGAAAATAAAAGCATAGGGAGGAAAGTGGATTGTGTATGCTTCTGATCTCGCTGTGGCAGTTACAAGCATTGCTTATAACTGCCATAGTTATAAAAAAAAACTTTTCACATGTAGAGCCATGTTAGAAAGCATTATGTAATGTCCCAAATTTTATTTAGGAGATTTAATTAATATTCTGAGAATTTATTAATTAACTTGATGTTTAGAGTATATTAACTCACCGTTTGAAGTTTGGAAACAAAGAGATGGGAAAAAGAATGAAACATGTAACAACTCAAATTTTATGATTTAGGAAGAGTAGAGAAGAAAATTTATTGAAATTTTTTAAACTCTAAATAAAATGGGGAAATGTTATGGAATATTAATTTTGAGGGCTTAGAAATCCTCAAAAAGTGGCTTAAATAATTTTGAAGTTATTTTTCAGGGCGAAAATAGCTTACTTTGTTAGAAAATTTCGGGATATTTGATTTGAAAATTTTAGGATAATAATTTTAAAAAGAGAAAACGCTAATTGAGGCATAAAGCCCTTATAATGTATCAACGATTTATTTTGGAAATTAATTGCTATTTTCTTGGAAAAAACAAGAAAAATAGTTAGGAGTTGATTTTTGACCTGAAATTTTTGGGAAATTATTTTATGGGTCAAAATCTAATGAGGAAGGAAAATCCATTAAAAACATTGTGGAATAATTTTTGGATCCATTTAATAATTTAATAATTTCAGAAAATCATGAAGGATTGTATGTGTCTCGAATATAAAAATAAAATTTAACCAAGAAAAACTTCATCAAAGGTTTGTATAATTTTTATATAAGAAATTTACGTGAGTTCTAAAAATAAATATCCATTGAATGTTAATGAAATTTTTTTAAAAAAATTCAGATAATCTTTTATAATTTTTATGCAAAAGTAGTAGTCAGACTGCTTCCAAGAGAATACTTGTGGGTAGGTTAAAATTTATGCAGAAATATTTAAGATTTAAAATTATTGTTTAAAATCACATTAGCACATTACTCATCTCATTTTTCATATTTAAAATTTTTGTGCTATAATATTAAAAAATTTTTTTGACCATATAAGATTAAAAGTTGTTAAAAATTTTAAAAAGGGTAAATCCTAACTTTGAATTGGATCATCCTACAATAATGCCTTGCGTGCATTCGTGCTGAGTCCCAATCAGAAAGACGATAGTTCGAATGTTCATCTGGCTTTCATTATTTGCGGGTAATCGTATGTTCCCACCACATTTAAGATGACCTATAATTACATGGAGATAAAATTTCTCCTATATACTTACCTTATATTTTGTAACTCACAATTAAAAAATTACTTATAAGTTGTTTCAAACGAACTTCAAGAAGGTTCAAATTGGTTTATGGTCATTTTTCTAAAATGGATATTTTTTTGGGCCAAATTCCTTAATGAATATTGAGCAAATACAATCGTGGGCCTGCATTCGTATCATCCTCTAGGAACAAAGCTTGATTTTATGTTGATGAAAAATGCAATAACATTTTCTCCTCTAAATAAAAGCATATCATACTTTAATTTTTATATATTTTTTCAACCAATTTACGATATAAAGTATTAAAAAAATAATCCTCTCTCCTTTATACAATGTTCATTAACGAAAGAAAAAAAAGAATATATTTTAATTCTAATCCATGACCTTACAAAAAAAAAATCGTAAAGAAAGGCTTAAAATATTAATAATAAATGTTCAACTCTATACTAAATCATAAAAAATCCTAAATATAATGATTTATTATTCACTTGGTGGGTTTGAAAAGAGGGAAGGATGATCTACTTCAAAATTTCTCCCTCCTTTCTGCGTCTCCTTCCAAAACTGTGGAAAGGCATTTAAAATCAAGAAAAACACTCAATACTATATCAAAAAAAATAAAAAAAACAGTTTATTTTAACGAAGCAACAACCCATTAAAATATACTTGCTCAAATATATAGTAAATAAATAGTGATAAATAATTTTGCTTCAATAATAGACATTAGGATTTTTTTATGATTCGGTATAGAGTTGACCATTGATTATTAATATTTTAAGTCTTTCTTTATGATTTTTTTTTACATTTTAAAATAAATTTGTTAAATTATTTCTAGAATAAATTTATACCATTAAAAAAATCAAAACAAATAATGAGACCTAAAAGCTTAGCCTTTCTCATTCTTTCACAGTTAATTTCATTCTTATTTATTACTTAGCTCACTGTACAATAATCTTCTTGCCACTTTCTCTCTCCTCTCTCCTTCATATCACCACCCTCAACCTCTCCCTTCCTATATGCATTCTCTTTTCTTGAGGCACGAAAAGTGAAATCATTCACCAAGTGAATTGTAACAGCCCCCATAATAAGTGGTAATTAAGCATTTCTGAAAACAATAATTGATTCTTAAATGACCAATTTAATCGGAAAGAGTTAACCAAGAACATTTAAGTAGGAACTACCATAGCCATTAACAATATACATTCATAACAGTGCAGTAGCCACTAATCTAGAGTAGTAAAGATAATTAATGTAATAAGAAGTAATTAATACTTGATTTTTCATGTGTATAACAAATCCCATCATGAATCTCTAAAATCCCAAAAATAACTAAGACCAATCATGAATGGACTAGAGCATTTTAGGTCCACCAAAATAAATGCTACCACTGCCCATAACAATCGTAATCAAAATAACAGTCACCTATAACCAAAAAAGGCTCTGCCCGATAACCAAAATTCCAATTCAACAAGTATCCAGGGAGTGATTACAAGATAGTTAAGCAGACAAGGTATAATTTCAAATAACATATAAGTTAAACATCTTTACAGAAAATAATATATAATAATTCAAAAAGTAACTTGCATGCACAGAATTTCATCAACCATCTTTATAACCTCCTTATAACCTTTGACAGAACCCATGGGCTAATAATACATAACAGGATTCGTCTCTTTAACAAAACTGCACCAAACTCTCCAATAATGAGATATAACTCGGCCAAAAGTTATAGAGCTCATATCGGACTGTGGGTTCCCTTTCCTTGGAATATGGAAAGGTGTCATGTCCTTTGGACTGACCCTTGACCCAGCCAAAGGAACGGTGATACCGAGGGCCCTAAGAATGTTAATGCCAACCACTGGGCGCCAAGTGGCGGCTATACCACGTGGTATAAATAATCAAACCTCCCACAATTTCATTTCAGCACAACCCAATACAGCACAACTCAACCATCCAATTCCACACAATCCAGTACTCATAACGTATTCTCAGATTCAATAGTCAAATTTGTTCAACATCAATAAGATATTCATAAAATAATTCATGCCCACTTAACTAATAAATTTATCAAAACATACATTTTGATATATATGTATATCACTTTTTATACACAAACCACTATAACATATAATGATAACATTTATAATATCAACACATGCTTATAATCACATCAACAAACATACAAGGTAAATTAAAAAGTGGTTACCTCAAGTTCTTGATACAAGAACTAAAAGTAGGAGGATTCAAACCCAAGAGCCCAAACCAAGCTCACTCTACAATAATAAATTGATAACATATATTAATATAAAAAGACTAATTAATATAGCATTAGAATAGTTTATTAACTAAATCCCTATAATTGGCTTACCTTAAAAAAATTATCTTTAGGAAAAATAATAATTCATCTATTCTTCCAAGTGACAATTTCTAGTGCTTTCCAACTCTATTTCTCTCATTCACATTATTAATAAGAATAATCCCTTCAAATCATCTAAAAACCTCCAAAAAAAAGTGCTTACTTTAACTCTTAGAAAAATAACCATATGTCAACTATGCCTTCAATCATTATTAAAATCTTATTCCCTTCTTCCATTAATCATTTCCCATTTATTAGAATTAATAACTTATAATATTTTACTCAATTTACTCCAAACACCCAACTTCCACTAGTTAAAGTCTCTCCAAGAATCATCAAGATTACTATTTCAACGACAATCCTCAAAGTTCAAGCATTTGATCCTCAATATAACCTCAAATGAACGCAATTAAGAGATAAATTTTGAAATTAATATTATCATTAACACATATCACAATTTTCCAAGCAAACCCTAACTTATATTGTCTCAAATCAACCATCCAACTAAAATCTAAGTCATAAGACTCTTATTTTAACCAAATAAGCTCCATTAATATCCTAATACTAAATTAGAAACCTTAAAAATTAAAAATCTAACAAGCCCTAATAAACTTTATTTTCTGCCATAAACTTATAGAAATAAAAAGAAAAAGCTAAATAGAAAACATAGGATGAAGATGACTTACCTAAATAGCTTATATGTACCCAAGTAAAGCCCTTTTCTTTCTCACACCCTCAATCTCCCACTCACTCTCACTCACTGTTTCGGCGAACCAGAGGAACAGCAAAGACAAAACAGCACGAAGGGCTGCTGGACGGAAGAAGGGACAATGAATTGAGTGTGTGCTTTTTAACAAAGTGTCAAGTGTGGGTCACGTGCCCACACTTGATGCCTTAATAATTTTTTTTAATTAAAGCTTTGAAGGCCACGGCCCAGGGATTAAACCCCCCCTTTCCAACTGGCAGTGGGTGGCCCACGTGCCACCCACTTGCCTTTTTATTATATATATATTTTTAATTTTTTTATAAATATTTTTAATATAATTTTTATTTATTTATTTATTTTTTATAATTTATATGTATATCACAAAATTATGATTTACAATTTATTCAGTAAGTTTTAATGTTAAATATTATAAATTAATCTCATACCCATATAATCTAAATCCTATAATAAGATAAAGAAAAAAAAATAGAATGTTACAACTCTCCCCTCCTAAATAGGAATTTTGCCATCAAAATTCAGTTGAGTAGGAATTCTACGTACCTAAGTAAAAAGATAAGGATAAGATTGTCGCATCTTCTCTTCCGTTTCCTAAGTAGCATCACCGGGAGCCATACCCTTCCATGTGACTTTCACAAGTCGAATTGTCTTATTTCTTAGTTGTTTCTCCTCCACATCGGCAATTCGCTCCGGTTCTATTCGGTAAGTCAAATTCTCACGAAGTTCAACCTCTTCAGGCTCAATGATGTGGGAGGGATCAGGTTGATACTTCTTCAATTGCGACACATGAAACACATTATGAACCCTGTCTAGCTGTGGTGGCAATGCAATCTGGTATGCTACTTCACCAACTCTTGCAAGAATCTCATATGGACCCATGAATCTTGGACTCAATTTCTTGGCTTTGATAGGCCTTCCAATGCCTGTCATTGGAGTGACACGTAGAAATACATGATCACCGACACAAAATTCCAAGGGTCTCCGTCGTTTATCCACATAGCTCTTCTGTCTACTCTGAGCTGCCAACAACTTGTTTTTAATCATTTCAATCTTTTCTGTAGTGCGGTCAACGTAATCAGGGCTGATGATAGTCCTTTCACTCAATTTTGTCCAACACAACGGCGATCTACACTTTCTACCATGCAATGCCTCGTAAGGCGCCATTTGTATGCTCAAGTGATAGCTGTTATTATATGCAAACTCAGCCAGTGGCAAGTGACTGTCCCAGCTACCCTTCAATTCAATGGCACATGCCCTCAACATGTCTTCTAAAGTTTGGATTGTTCTCTCTGTTTGTCCATCGGTTTGTGGATGATAAGCTGTACTATATTTCAATCTCGAACCCATAGCTTGGTGTAAGTCTCTCTAAAAACCTGACGTGAACCTTGGATCCCTATCGGAGATAATGCTCTCTGGCACACCATGCAATCTGACAATCTCCTTCACATATAATTGAGCATATTGTTCCATTGTATAAGTAGCTCGTATAGGCAAGAAATGAGCAGACTTGGTCAAATGATCAACAATCACCCAAATGGCATCATAATTACTAGGTGTTCTCGGTAGCCCCATAACAAAATCCATAGATATACTATCCCATTTTCACTGTGGTATCTCTAGATTTTGAATTAACCCTGGTGGCTTCTGATGCTCAATTTTGACCTTTTGACAAGTCAAATAATGGGAGACAAATTCTGTCACATCTTTCTTCATTCCAGGCCACCAATAGTTCTGCTTTAGATCATTGTACATCTTAGTGATTCCTGGATGTATGGTGTACCTACTTCGATGAGCTTCCTCTAAGATGTATTGCTTAGATTTTCCATCATTAGGGATACAAACTCTCTCTTTGAATCTCAAAATTCCATCTTCGCCAACTTCAAAATCACTAACTTCTCCTTCTTCTAGTACTTCCCTAATCTTCAATAAATAGTCATCCTCTAACTGAGCTATCTTGGGCTCCTTCCAAAATTCATTCTCAATCCGCATGGCCTACAAGATTGTATCCATATCAGCTAGCACATCAGTGTCCTCCACCCTTTCTAACAAATGGTTCTCATAGAGACTTAGTTGAAATACATGAACATCTTTTCTACTCAAAGCGTTAGCGACAACATTCACTTTACTGGGATGATATTTCAATTGGAAGTCATAGTCTTTTAGAAACTTCATCCACCTTCTCTGTCGATTATTAAGCTCCTTCTGATCCACTAGATACTTCAAACTTTTATGGTTACTAAAAACATCAAATTGTGAATGATATAAGTAGTGTCTCCATATCTTCAATGCAAATACCACTGCCGCTAACTCTAAGTCATGAGTTGGGTAATTTTCCTCGTGTGGTCTCAACTGTCTAGAAGCATAAGCAACAACCTTCCCTTCTTGCATTAATACACACCCTAAACCTTTCAAAGAAGTATCAGTGTATAGGGTATATGGCAATGCGGGGTCAGGAATAATCAGTACCGGTGTAGAAGTCAACCTCTTTTTCAACTCTTGAAAGGCGGCTTCACACTTCTTTGTCCAAACGAATGGTTGGTCTTTCTTGGTCAACTTAGTAAGTGGCATAGCCAACTGAGAGAATCCTTGTACGAACCTCCTATAGTAACCAGCCAACCCTAGGAAACTTCTCACTTCAGTCACTGACTTTGGTTGTTCCTACTTAAGAACTGCATCAACTTTTGTAGGGTCTACTGCAACCCCTTTAGCTGAAACAACATGCCCCAAAAACTTCACTTCCTTGAGCCAAAACTCGCACTTGCTCAATTTAGCATAAAGCTTGTGCTCTCTCAATACCTGTAACACTATTTTAAGGTGCTCACAGTGTTCCTCTTCATTTCGTGAGTAAATGAGAATGTCATCTATAAACACTACCACAAACTTATCCAAATAGGGTCTGAAGATCCTGTTCATATAGTCCATGAATGCAGCTGGAGCATTAGTTAAGCCAAATGGCATCACAAAAAACTCATAGTGACCGTATCGAGTACGAAAAGCAGTCTTAGGAACATCTTCTGCTTTAACTCTTAATTGATGGTATCCCGACCTCAAGTCAATCTTAGAGAATACTGCTGACCCCACCAATTGATCTAACAAATCATCAATTCTTGGTAGTGGGTGTAAAGACCCTCTTCCTTAAACATCAATACTTTTCATAAGACCACTACTATGGTAGAAAAAGGAAAGATGTACAACAACTACCATAGTAGAAAGAAATTGCGTAATTTTAGAAAATTAACATTTAAAACTTGGTTCCACCTCAAATGCAGTTGCATGCAACTATCATCAATCAATCACAATCACTGGGCCTCCGAGCCTCCGGCTCGGGTAACAAAAGGCAACAAAACTAGCCCATCCAAAAGGTTTCCAACCCTGTAAATCCAAGTTCCATAATCAGTAAAAAGGGGCCTCCGGCCCAATTAAAAATAAGAAGATACACTTCCTCCAGTTTACAAATAAACCGGGCAATCAAAATAGTTTAAAAGGACCCTAAACGTGGCAATATACAACTAGCCCCACATACACAAAAGCTAGAGGCCTAAAGCTAACCAAGCTCAAGCCTCCGCGTCTCTTCCCGAAGGCACACACCTAGAACCTTCACCTGAAAACATTGTAAACCACGGGGTGAGACAAAGTCCCAGTAACCAACCTTTCCAATACTAGGTACTACTAAATAGGTGCTCGTGAGGTGTCAAGTGGGGCAGTTCATAAATAATACATAATGATAGCCACAACAATTTTATGCAAGTGCAATGATGCAATCCCATCAACCAAATCCCTCACTTTGGGGGATTTTCAGGAGCCGAACCCGGCCTATCCCTCACTATGGGGGACGTAAAGAGCCATAAAGGCCTATCCCTCACTCTGGGGGACGTAATGAGCCCGAAGGCCTATCCCTCACTATGGGGGACGTAAAGAGCCAACCATCATGCATTAATGGAGGCCTTACCACGTGGTAGTAACTATCAAACTCTCACCAAATCCCAAATCATGCATCATGCTCAAATCATAATCAAAGAGTAATAATCGTTTCACAATTAACCTCATTCAGTGGCATATCTTTCACAATTCCACAAATTCATTCATCATAAATCCAAACCCCACAAGACGGTTTTCCATTTTTATATACAACATATAGTTCGAACACAATTACTATTTGGAGCACAAAACACAAATCTACTCACAATACCACAGAAGCAAGTACTAAGGATTGGAAAGTGGTTACCTCTCGCCTGAGCAAGGAACAACAAACCAAAGATGTGGCCCCGTGCACCGCCAAGACTCACAACCGGTCTACACAAGCACACAAACACACAACCATCATATATTAGCTTTCAAACTAATAATGTGGCCAAAACAACACTTGGGGACACAAAATTCCTATCTCCCATCAAAACTCTACCCAACTCAAAGGGTATAACTATCAAAACAACACTCCAAAGTCCTCAAAGTCTATTAAAACATCAAGTCTCCTTCCAAGCATCAATTAGAGTTCAAACCTCAAGGACCCACTATAGGAATTCAACCTCCAACAACCCATTTGAGCAATTAAGGTTCCAACAACAATTCTAAACCGATTAAACCCCCAATTTAACCCTCCTTAACATAACCCAATTCACAAAACTCAAAATCAATCTCTATATTATCATCCTCAATCCCAAATCATCCAATTCCATAAACCCTAACTCCAAAATTCAAGATTCTTTAAATCCAAGGAAACTACACCGATTAAATACTTAAACTAACCCAATGCAATCAATTAAACTCAAAACAATCGGTCAAAAACCTCAATTCCATCACAACCTAGAAAATCCTAGAGTTCCACCAAAAATCCTCATAAATTCCAAGAAAGAAAGAAGATTAGAGGTTAAAATCACTTACTTGAGGTAATGGATCCTTAGAAATGTCTTTCCCAAGCCTTAAAACCGAAACCCTAGCAGAGCTCCTCTCTCCTCCTTCAGATTTTCTAATTTTCGCAACACTGAACCCTCCAGCGATTATATAGAATCGCGACCTTTCGCCGCGGCGAACTAATCCCGAGAGGGATTACTCGCCTGAAAAACCGACTTCGCCGCGGCGAACTCCAAACTTCGCCGCGGCGAAACCTTCCCGAAAGACACTCCCCTCTGAAACTCCTGGTGCGCCGCGGCGAAGTAAACTTCGCCGCGGCGAACATACCCTGAGAGGGGTACGTTCACCTATTCCTCCAACAAACCTCAAATCCAACCCAAACACCAAGATCAAGATTAAATCACTAATCTATCTTCAAAATCAACCCAAAAGAGGCTATTAAGACCCGGTAAAACTTAGGATGTTACAGTGGGTATTTATTCTTGATGGTGACTTTGTTTAATTGTCGATAATCAATACATAACCGCAAGGTTCCATCCTTTTTCTTCACAAATAGCACCGGTGATCCCCATAGCAACACACTTGGTCTGATGAATCCTTTCTCAAGTAATTCTTCAAGTTGCTTCTTTAGTTCTACCAATTCAGGAGGAGCCATTCGATAGGGAGCCTTAGAGATAGGCTCTGTCCCAAGAGGCAAATCAATAGAAAACTCTACTTCCCGCTCAGGGGGTAATCCTGACACTTCCTTAGGAAATACCTCAGGAAACTCATTCACAATCTCAATTTCATCAATCCCTTCTTCTATCTCAGCTTGCACAGAAAAGAAGACCATAAAGGCCTGACATCCTTGCTTTATACAACTTTCAACTTGAACAGCTGATAACAGAGGAGGGCCACTAGGCACCTCAATAGGCATGCAATACACAGGCAAAGAAACAGTTTTTGCTTTACAATCAAGCGTGGCACTATTAGCTGTTAGCCAATCCATACCCACAATCACATCAAGACCCTTAAGGGGCAAACAAATCAAGTCAATCTTTGTCTTGTGACTCTCAAACTCCAACACAAGATTCAAGCATGCATTTGAAGTTTTTACAGAAGATCCAGCAGGTGTCGAAACATTCATATCAAAAGGTAAATCATAAACATGCAAGTTCAATCGCTTAGCACATTCAAAGGCAATAAAAGAATGTGTAGCACCAGAGTCAAATAATGCATGTATATTGTGACCTTGGAGAGAAATTTTACCTCTAATAAGGTTGGGAGACGCATCGGCCTCCTCTTGAGTCAACGCAAACACACGGCAGGGAATAGTAGATCAGGTCTCTGGTGCACTCTGTTTGTTTTCAGTGCAATGGCAAGATATATGTCCCACCTTGCCACAAGTAAAGCAAGTCCAACACTTGCCCTGATGATGCTTGCCACACTTGGAACATGTTGGAGAACATGCAATGCTAGGTGCAGAAGCAGTAGAGCCTCTAAATGATGACTGGCTCCCACTAGTATTACCCCTTGGAAGTGGGGGCCTCTGTGACTGTCTGTTCTGGAAGCGGCTCTTCTTGCTAGAGCTTCCTGGATTGAACCCACTTCTCTTGCCAATCCCACTACTAGGCTCCTCATAAAGGAAGAGAAACGGCCCTGGGATCCCTCTTTGGCTCAATTTCATAGCCATAACCCTTAATCTCAGCATCAAGGAGGCAAAGTCGAGTACACATGTCATCAAAAGAATCAATCTGGAGTGGCACTAGCTGTCGTCTAAACTCCGGTCTAGCCTTCTATAACAAATCTGGAGTGGCACTAGCTGTCGTCTAAACTCCGGTCTAGCCTTCTGTAACAACTTGTCTGCCATCTACTTGCTATTCTTTTCAGATTGTCCATAAGCAGTATATTTAATCAACTCTAGAAATTTAGCAATGAAAGCATCCACATCCATGTCATCTTGTTGAAAGCATAGAACTCTGTCTCCTTCAGTGATTGGAGGGCTGAAGGAAAATAGTGCTGAAAGAACATCTCCTTAAACACCTCCCATGTAGGAAAAGTGCCATCAGATGGTCAAACACTCTCCCACCATCTCTTAGCAGCATCAACAAGTTGTATAATTGCCACTTGCACCCTTTGATGTGAGGTGTATAGGACCAAGGTGAAGATAGTTTCCAAGTGATCGATCCAAGCCTCACTCTTAGACGAATTAAAGGTGCCATTAAATGTTGGCGGATCACACCTATTGAAATTCCTCCATACATCACTAATATGCTGCTCCTTCTTCTGTTTATGCCGACTACTATCCCCAGTCTCCATAACAGTGTGGTGACCTTCTTCGGAACGATGTCTACTTGATTCATCAGCATTGATATGCCCATTTTCTTGGACGGGCTCCTCATCCTGTCTCATTTCATTCAACTGTTGCTCATGTCTCTGAACTTGCTGACTGATTTGGACTACCAATGTCCTTAGGTCCCTTAGGAACGCTTCATTGTCCAGGGGCTCTTGAGGTTGGTTTGGGTTACTATTATTATTAGTCGGCTGTGTCCTACGTGTATCTACCATCTCTCCCCCCCAAAGGACGCAACCAACCAAGAGACGATAAGGCTTTGAAAAACTTAAAAGAAGTCTAATAACAAAGGGGAAGCACATGTATGATCAATGTATATTGCCAATGCCACTATATGCCATAATGAAAATGAAACAAGAAAACCAAAAACATGAGGCTCTGACTACCAAGTTTGTAACAGCCCACATAATAAGTGGTAATTAAGCATTTCTGAATACAATAATTAATTCTTAAATGACCAATTTAATCGGAAAGAGTTAACCAAGAACATTTAAGTAGGAACTACCATAGCCATTAACAATATACATTCATAACAGTGCAGTAGCCACTAATCTAGAGTAGTAAAGATAATTAATATAATAAGAAGTAATTAATACTTGATTTTTCATGTGTATAACAAATCCCATCATGAATCTCTAAAATCCCAAAGATAACTAAGACCAATCATGAATGGACTAGAGCATTTTAGGTCCACCAAAATAACTGCTACCACTGCCCATAAAAATCGTAATCAAAATAACAGTAATTTATAACCAAAAAAGGCTCCGCCCAATAACTCAAGTCTAGAAAGCAGCGGAAAAATTAAACGCATGTTAAGTATAACAAAAAGGCCCTAAAATTTGGTAATATACATCAGTCAAATCATATATATCAAAATAGAGGCTATATAGAGTGGAAAGGAAAACTCAAGCCTCGGACACCTTCCCCTTGGAACCAACACCAGAACCCTCGCCTGAAAAAATGTTAAATAACCATGGGGTGAGTCAAATTGACCTAGTAACCACAATTTCAATTCAACTAGTATTCAGAGAGTGATTACAAGATAGTTAAGCGGGCAAGGTACAATTTCAAATAACATATAAGTTAAACATCTTTACAGAAAACAATATATAATAATTCAAAAAGTAACTTGCATGCACAGAACTTCATCAACCATCGTTATAACCTCCTTGTAACCTCTGACAGAACCCATGGGCTAATAATACATAACAGGATTCGTCTCTTTAACAAGACTGCACCAAGCTCTCCAATAATGAGATATAACTCGGTCAAAAGTTATAGAGCTCATATCAGACCGTGGGTTCCCTTTCCTTGGAATATGGAAAGGTGTCATGTCCCTTGGACTGACCCTTGACCCGGCTAAAGGAAGGATGATACCGAGGGCCCTAAGAATGTTAATGCCAACCACTGGGCGCCAAGTGGCAGCTATACCACGTGGTATAAATAATCAAACCTCCCACAATTTCATTTCAGCACAATCCAATACAGCACAACTCAACCATCCAATTCCACACAATCCAGTACTCATAACGTATTCTCAGATTCAATAGTCAAATTTGTTCAACATCAATAAGATATTCATAAAATAATTCATGCCCACTTAACTAATAAATTTATCAAAACATACATTTTGATATATATGTATATCACTTTTTATACACAAACCACTATAACATATAATGATAACATTTATAATATCAACACATGCTTATAATTACATCAACAAGCATACAAGATAAATTAGAAAGTGGTTACCTCAAGTTCTTGACACAAAAACTAAAAGTAGGAGGATTCAAACCCGAGCCCAAACCAAGCTCGCTCTATAATAATAAATTGATAAACATATATTAATATAAAAAGACTAATTAATATAGTATTAGAATAGTTTATTAACTAAATCCACATAATTGGCTTACCTTAAAAAGAATTATCTTTAGGAAAAATAATAATTCATCTATTCTTCCAAGTGGCAATTTCTAGTACTTCCCAACTCTATTTCTCTCATTCACATTATTAATAAGAATAATCCCTTCAAATTATCTAAAAACCTCTTAAGCACTTAGAAAAATAACCATATATCAACTATGCCTTCAATCATTATTAAAATCCTATTCCCCTTTTCCATTAATCATTTCCCTTCTCTCATTCACATTTTCCTCTTGGCGAACTAGAGGAACAGCGAAGACGAAACAGCACGAAGGGCTATTGGACGGAAGAAGGAACAATGAATTGAGTGTGTGCTTTTTAACAAAGTGTCAAGTGTGGGTCACGTGCCCACACTTGATGCCTTAATAATTTTTTTTTTAATTAAAGCTTTGAAGGCCACGGCCCAGGGGATTAAACCCCCCTTTCCAACTAGCAGTGGGTGGGTGGCCCACGTGCCACCCACTTGCTTTTTTATTATATATATTTTTAATTTTTTATAAATATTTTTTAATATAATTTTTATTTATTTATAATTTATATGTATATCATAAAATTATGATTTACAATTTATTCAGTAAGCTTTAATATTAAATATTATGAATTAATCTCATACTCATATAACCTAAATCCTATAATAAGATAAAGAAAAAAAATAGAATGTTACATAAATGATTTCACTTTGTTATTTAAATTAAAAAATAAATGTCAAATTTAATGATATGATGTGATGGGGAGAGAAATATAACATAGAACAACTCGTTATTGTGAAAAACGAGTTCTTCATAATTTAAAAATTGTTACCCATTAGGGTTTGATATAGTGGAAGCTAATTAGGCCCTGGATCTTTCGGTTACCCAAAAGGCGAGGGATTGAATCTTAGAATCGACCTTGATGGGGAGGGGAGTACCTTAAACAGCTCCATCCCCAAAGCGATGTGCCCACTTGCCCACCATTTTGAAAAAAAAATGTCACAAAAAATAAAATAAAATAAAATTCTTTCACATCATGAACAACTTCAAATCTAACATTTTGGTAAATTTTTTTTTATAATATAACATCTCACTAATTTATTTTACTGTTTACAATATGTTGTTGGTAAATTTTCTAGGTGCGGTTCTAGCTGAAAAAGTGGGAATCCAATCGACAAGGATTAGATATTTGGCAAAAGATTCTCTCAAGTTCATTTTACCAAGATAGGTTTCTATTCTTTTTATTTTTTAGCAGGAACGCTTTTCAACTACGTAAACTTCATATTTGAGTGATGTGAGTAACCATTAATATCAATATATTTTCTTTGTTTTTTTTGGTTGTTTATTGAGTATAAACTGTGTCAAGTAGCCTTTCGTGAATTGTTTTATGGTTGGACGCAGTCGCTTCTCGTCCAAAGGGATTTTATTTCTATTTTTAGGAACGAAATTGTCTTTCAGATTTTCCTATTATCCTCGAAAATGGGTTCCTATCAAAAGAGACAGTTACAGACATTTTTAATCCGCACTTTTTAATCCTAGTCCATCACAGGTCAACCTGAGGCATATGAGTTGGCTCGTTGTACTAGTCCTACTATTATCCTTTGAAAAATATAATGAATGAATGGAAAACACTACGTCTCGTATGGTATACCCACCCATGTGGCGCACGAATCATATAATATTGTCCATTACTATATTAGTATTATATATATAGGGAGAACTTTAATAAAATTTAATTGAAATACTAAAATTTTAATTCAAGCATACACTTTTAATAAAATCCTAAATAGGTCAGGAGACTTGATTAAATATTCTTAAATGTTATTAGAAGACTAGCATACCTAGTTAAAAAGGAAAAATTAAAAGTAAATACAGATCGGATTTCTGTTTAAATTATTTCAGCCAGAGATTTTTTTCCTTTATTTTTAACTTGTTTTATGTTATTGCGTTGTTTTTTATAAAAAATAAATATTTATCTATATATATTTAATGCATAATATAAAATTATTTTTTAAAAACTCAACTCCCAAAATAAAAACATAAAACAAACTTAAAAATACTCTGGTAAAAAGTTTTAAATTGAATGATAATTTCTTACGAAAAAATGCTTTTTATTTTTGGTAAAATATTAAAAAATGATTAAAATATCTACCGTGTACTACAGAATCAAAGTAAGCATAAATGAAATAATAATTCATAAATCCCAAAATCACTTTGAATCGAAAGGAATTTTAATATGGTATCATGAGATTGAACTTCATTTAAAAAAGTGCACATTCATTCTCAATCAGTAGTAATATATATGAAATAAATATTTATCCATACATATAATTAACTTTTAGAAAAAAAGAAACAAAGAAAAACAAAAGTTTAATTTAAATAATGATATATATAGATAAATAGTACATTTTTTGAAAAAAAATTATCATATATTAAATATATGTATATAGATACATATTTTTTGTTTTTATAAAAAATATAAAAAAACTAAAAATAGAAAAAAAAAATCTATTTAGATCCAGAAACCGGCAAAACTGAAATTAGGCTTACACTTACCTTCAATTTTTTTTTAACTATAAACAGGATTCTAATCTTTTAACTATATTAAAAAATATCTAATTACAGTTCCTGTCCTAATTAGAAATTTGTTAAAAATCTAAGTATAAATTTAAATTTTAATATTTCAAATGGATTTAATTGGGATTTTTTTATATATACATGGAGGCAAAACAAATTAAATAATATGGTACTACTTGATAGAATATTTTTACTTTTATATCATCAAACTGAGTGTTTCCTTAATAATCTAAATCTAAAGTTTGAAAATTCTTATTATTAGTTTTTCGGATTTTAAAACTTGATTAGTTTCAAAATTTCTATTCTTCTAGAATTCGCATGCACACTTAGCAATATTGTCCAACAACTAATTAAAAATTCATGTGGCAAATATTAATTGTTAGTGATGCGTTATCTTGTCAAGATCTAAATATATCAACAAAATATTTTGAAATTGAATTCTCTCACTCATTAAAAGGTCCAACAAGAAGATAGTACCACATGGATTTTATCTTATTAAGAAGTTAGGGATGAAAGAGTAAGAAGAAAATTTCCACAAGCTATTCTCTTTGTCATGACTAGTATTCTACATTAGCAGCCAATTAATCAAAATGTCTTTCAACTTTTTTATGCTACGCCTTTAATACCAAGTATTTTTCATTTTGCATTAAATAACATTGTTTGCAATGACATAGCATTTGTAGCGGATCTACCAATACCACTGCCAATGTGCCAAATATTTTGCAGCGATTGAAGTAATGATTGTACCTCAACCGCTGCAAATTCAAATATTTGCAACAGTTTGAGTGCATTTGCAATGGTTTTGTACTAGAACCACAGCAAAATATTTTATTTCTCTTCTTTCTTAACTAGAGTTAATTTTTTTAACGAGATATTACCAAACTAGATATAAATAAACTATTTATAAAACTTTAAAATAATACCATTCATAAGCATAAATAAAATTTCAACAAAAAAACCATAGTCATAACAGCATATTAAAGGCTTAAATAAAACATAAGTCCACAACTGCTAATAAAAATGAAGTCTGCTTACTTATTTTTGTGTGCTGTCTAGGCACTATTAAATGATGTTGATGATGACTTCGGTGATGATGATAAATCAACACCACTATCATCATCGTCCTCATCATCACCATAGGATACTGATGCAGAGTGAGAACTTCCCTGGAGAACTGAGCTTCCCTCCGAGTAAAATGTGTGATTATTTTAGAATCATACATTACATTTACTCTCAGAGTATGGTGAATAAATCCAGTAGCTTTTCCCACCTAACTCAGGATGATTACATCCTTCTTGCCAGAATAATTAGTGGAGAAAAGTTAAACATAGGAGCCCTCATTTATCACTAGCTCAGAGACTTTATTCTCTTCAAAACCAGGGCAACTCCCATTCCCTATCCTCAACTAGTTGCTAGGATTCTCTTGCTCTACAACATTGACCCTTTTGAGTCAACAGACACCAAAGAGAAGATTACCCTTTTTGGCTTGAACCAGATTAATAAGTTGAGGATAAAGCTACCCTTTGGGAAATCTCAGAAGAAATCTGACAAGGGTAAGAGAAAACAACCAGCTGCCAGTGAGCCAAAGACACAGGATAAGGCTCAATCTTCTGCAGCCCCTAGTTCTGCATCTACCCCATCCTTCCTCCGGAGTTCTATTCAAAATATGTTTCAAGCTGAATTTAAAGCTTTGGAAGGTAGATTCTATGACATGAAAAAACAAGTGGGAGAAGCAGCCGATTAGAAGTTTGAAGGGATCTATTTTGTTTTAGCTCTTCAAAGACAAGCCATGATAGTTTTGGAACAGAATATGTAGCAGAGGTTTGATGCTTTGGAGAAGCATACTCAACATCTGACAAATCTTGTCTCCAGTCTTGCCTCTCAACATTCAGGACCTTCCTTCACATATGAGGAATTCTTTCCTCAACCTGCTTCAGATGCTCCTTCTGCCCTTTATTTTAGGAACCCTCAGAACCCTCTCCTAGTTCTCCTTCCACTTCCTCACCTATCATATCTTCTCCACCCTCTCCACTTACTGATCAGAACCCCTTGGCCATCATATCAATCCCTACACCTCTTCCCCTTCCTCCTCTCTCCCACACACTTTCCCTTTCAATCACATTCCCTCCTCTACCAATTCCCTTCACTATTCCAGCTCCATCTCTTCCTTCACACCCTCTTTTTGATGATGACAAAAAGGGGAGAAGAATGTGGTTGTAGATGATCTGGACTAGCTGTTTTAGTTTGCTTTAGTTTTCAAAATTCATATTTGATCAATGTTCTATTCTGCAAATTGTACTGAATTTTTTTTATGAACTTGTTGCTCTCAGTTCATTTTGATCACAATTGTTCTGTAGCTGCTTCAATGTTCTGGTTTTTGAATCTCAGTTCATTACCATTAACTTTGATTATCTGTAGCTTTTATATTTCTTATATACTATGTTTTGTCATCATCAAAAAGGGGGAGAATGTTAGAATTATGTTTTGATGATGATAAAATGGATGAAAACTTAATATGAAATAAGTTAGTTTATTTATCGAATATGTTTTCGATAAGCATGTTTTTAGAAAAGCTTTTCGATGAAATAATAAGTATTTGAACAATATGATTTGAACTAATAAGTCTGGGTTAATCGATAAGATATCTGATAAACAAATTTTTCAAAAAGGTTTTCCTAAAATGAAGAGATAACTCAATGTAATCAGGAAGTGAAATGATCTGTTGAAAGTAAGTTTTTCGATCATCTATTCGAAAACAATGTTTTTCGAATATGTTTTCAAAAAGTACCCTTCCCTGTCTGTGTGAAGAAGTGGCTGCCAGAATGTGTAAAGAACATTTTTCGATTAGGTTTTCGATAAATGTACTTACCGTTTTTCGAAAAGGTTTTCGAAAAAGAGCCTTCACTGTCTTTGAGAAGAAGTGGCTGCTAGAGTATGTAAAGAAGATTTTTTTAAAAGGTTTTCGATAAATCAGTTTATCGATTAAGTTATCGATAAGAATGAATCATTCAAGATACTAATTTCATACTTAAGTTTTCAAAAAGGTTTTCGATAAATCAGTTTATTGATTAAGTTATCAATAAGAATAAATCATTCAAGATACTGATTTGATACTCAAGTTTTCAAAAAGGTTTTTGATAAATCACTTTATCGATTAAGTTATTGATAAGACTGAATCAATTAACTTTCAGACTTCTATGTCCAGTCTTTGAAAACGTTTACGATAAACCAATTTATCGAATAGATTATCGATAAAGTAAATGATAAAGTCTGATTTCAAATATCAAGACTTATCGATAAGGGACTCGATAAATGAGATTATCGATAAAGTATTCAATAAACGTCCCCTGAAAATCTTGAGACCATTTTTTCAAAGATATTGTCTTAATCTTATCTTTAGGTTTTCTTCAATCTTCAAGTTATCAAAATTACTTACTCTTACATGTTCAGTAACAATATCCTTCAAAGAAAATTTGAATTGAAGTTTGAAAGATTGTTCAAAGGAGCTTGGAAGTCAGTTTAAACTTAACATTGTTCAAATGACATTTATCAAAAAGGTTTTTGATAAATAGAATTATCAATAAGGTGTTCGAAAAATGGCAGTATCTGGTCAATGACTTTCTTCAGTAATTTTTTGATAAAGTGATTGAAAAATTGACTTTTCGATGAAGTGATCGAAAAATATTGGTTATCAGTTTGATACATTCTGATTAACTTTATCGATAAGGTGATCGAAGAATTATCTTTTCAATGAGATGTTCGATAAATATCAGTTAACAGAACAGACTTCGTAAATTTGATTGAAAGGATTTGTAAATCTTCTTTATAAGAGATTAGAGTCTTTAATGTGATTTTTCTTAGTTAATAACTGTGACTATATCTGACTTGATGCTTGATTACAGAAATAGTTTCAATGGATGATTACAGAAATAGCTTCAATGGATAAAAATCATAGAGTATGGCACTGTCAGAGAATAGAAGTAGCATTAAATGCTCGCCATATCTGCATAAACATTGATAACTCATGTATAATGCCTGGCAGCAAAATATTTATGAGGCCGTTGAGGCGAGCTTTTCCGGAGTCAGTGGCTTTGAGGGAATTTGATTGACAGAGAATATACAATAAATTAATCATACTACTATCAAGTAAAGCATCCCCCTTATCTCGATATATACACTATCACGTCGCGTGATATTTTGGCTTCTAGGCACTATCCTATCATAAACATAATAGATACTCCCTCTCCTATCATATCCATAACTGATATTCCCCTAGTTATTATTATAAAATATTCTTAACTAATTCTCGCGTATTAAAAATTAATATTTCATAACATTTTCCCATTTTATTTAGGTTTAAAAAAATTTTAATGAATTTTCTTCTCTACTCTTCCTAGATCAAAAAATTTGAGATGTTACATATTTCATTATTTTTCCCACCTCTGTTTCCAAACTTCAAACGGTGACTTTATATACTTTAAACATCAAGTTAATTAATAAATTCTCATAATATTAATTAAATCTTCTAAATAAAATTTAGGACATTACACAATGCTTTCTAACATGGTTTTACATGTATTCGTATGTGAAAACTTTTTTATAACTATGGCAGTTATAAGTAATGCTTGTAACTGCCACAGTAAGATCAGAAGCACACACAATCCACTTTCTTTCCTACGTTTTTATTTTCATCTATGTTCTACTCTAGAAACTTCACCACATACAACAAAATACGCTATACGATCAGACTACATCACCATAACACCATATCTGTTCCTACTTCCTTCAATTGAATATAAATATAACATACACAATAAATGAGAATAGTGGGAACAAAACCGTGGTATGTGCATGCACAAATTTCCATTTCATTTCCTGTTTACCCCTTTCTTGTCCAACGAATATCAATATTCAATAGCACCCTCAATCAGGATCCTGAGGAGCCAAAAAAAGGAAGAAAAGAAAGAGACTATTAAGTTACTAGCCAACAATAAAAAGTAAACTTCCATCAATGAGTTTGGATCATTGAACTATTATATGGTAAAATACTTTTTGGATCGTTGAAGATTCATTCAAATTGCGATATGTAGAGTGTAAAACCGGATTGAACCAAATTTTATCTGTATTTCAGATTTCAAAGACAATGAGCCAGATGGCTCCTCAAAGTTTTCTCTTTTTATTGGTTCATTAGGCTCCAGCTGGGATTCAAACCTAGATCCTTCGTCCCATATCAGTTAAGTCAAAGTTCATTGGTGGCTGGTTGGTTCCTTTATTATGTATAAAGCACAAGTAAATTGAAGGAATAAAGATAGAACACATCACTTGGTGTAACAATGAACAAGGCCACACATTTGAGGCCATGCCATGTCTTGTTTTAAACTGTTTACAACCATTACTACATCTGGACAGGACTTTTAGCTGGGAAGTATACATGAGCTAGCTCTCTGTTGCTGGTCGTTATATTCTTGATTGAAGACATGCTAGACAGAGAGATCAGTCTATCATTGCAAACAGGATGGCCTCATGACTTGGTGGTAATTTCAACTCATCGACCAGACCCAAAGCAACGTACCATTGCCTCATAGAGCTGTTCTTATTCGAATGGCTTTGAGACATAGTCATCCATCCCACACCTATTACACTTCTCGATTGAAGCTTGAGTTATATCAGCTATCATAGCCAATACCGGCATGTGCCAATAAGCCACATTACCAAGCATCTCTGTTGCTGCTTCACCACGTGCAATTTTTTGATTTAACTCTTCCTCCAGATAGCGGATTTGTCTGGTCACTTCACATCTGCAAATGACAAGAATATTTCTAAAATTTAGCTTAGTCAGGAATCCTGCTCTGTGAGATCCTAACTAGAAAAGAATGTAGAATCTATCATATTTCTAACATCTGCTAAGTGGCCACCCAACATACTGAACAATCTTAGAAATATTAGGAATCAATATAAAATTGTTCATCAAGCTAAGGTTGCAGATGGATCCTCTCCATTGTGTAAAGGAGACACCCCTAGCAGGATGTGGAACCCACATTTACAGGACGATCTAAGGCCAGAATGAATATTTATTTATCTTTTCATCCTCAAACTAACATTCAAATAGAAATTAATTGATAGCTTTATAAGAATCTTGGTCCATGAGATCATATGAAAAATTCCCTAATGAAAGGAGGATATTTAACGATCCTAGACAGAGGAATTGTCAATGTAAAGTTATTGACAAATTGAAAATTGCTTATACCATTTCTCCAAGAAAGTGGTTATATTAAGTTGTTAAATACAAAGTCAGACCATAATTACATAATATTTTCTACTCCACAAGTCATGGATTATGTAGATACCTTCAGAGGTCAATGGTGCAGCTGTCAGGCTCTCAGCAGAAGTCAGTCCCAGTTCAAATATAGCTAGCAGGTTATTTGCAAAAACATATTATGTAGATGCTGATTTCTTGCATAAAATTAATTACACTATTATGCTCTAATATGCCTGCATGTTTTCTACAGTATGAAAGATGACTACAGTGTCTCACATTCTGAAAGAATCATCAAAGCAGGAGATTATGAATAGACAGATCAATTACCCGTCCATTTCTGGCATTTAGAGATCCATGAAACAAGCATCAAAACTGTGTGGCGGCTTAAGTATCTGTAAGGCAGCCTTGCCACCCTCCACACTGGTTACTTTTGCCCCATGTCTTCGTAGCATACCTTCTGCTACTTTTCTGTTCACCGCATTGCCATCAACCACCAAAATATGTTTGTCTTAGCAAGTTCCCAAGGTTTGGTTCTTTCTTTCTAATTATTTGCTTCTTCTCACTTCCAAGGGCTTCTCTGTAGGAGCGAATCAAAGCACTAAACCGAAGAGGTTTCATTAGAATATTATCTACAACACCAACAGATTTTAGCTCACCACGTTCATCAGGACTAAAGTTGTTGGCCAAGAGGAAAATCTTGGGAAAACATTTCAGGTCTCTTTTGATGTCTTTCTGCCTGTGTTTCTTGATGACATACAATAGATTACTTCCTTTATCCAAGACATCCTTGTCTATTAGAATCATCTCCAACTGTTGAGAAATACTGAGAAAATACAAGTAACATTTAGCAAAACATTTCACAGCAATGAATTCACGAGTACAAAACTTTCAAAAATTGACTTCTAACGCATGTTTCCAGATATTAAAACCTTTCATGTGTACTTTATGGCAAATCAAAATTAATGACATCACCTCCTCTGCTAAAAAAAAAGGGTCTCACTTTTCAAAAATAAACAATTGCTTTCATGAGACTACCAAAAAAAAAAATCATATTAACATGCAAGATTCACTTCCCATCCGAAACATGTAGCAGTTTGAACATGGTATCTTAATTTGTTTTGCAAATTGCTCATTTTGTTCTCTCTGCTCCAGAAATCATGTGTAATCCATATTCTACAATTATATGTTAAGTAAATTGCTCATACACAAAATTCCCTGATGATGCTTTGCATGGTACCTTTGGAATAATAACACTCATATAACGTGCTTTGATAGTGATCTAATGTCAACCATTCTTTTTTGAAAATTCAGATGACCTTAATATAAATTCAAATGGCAAATGCAAAATTACCTCTTGTTGGAAGAACCAGATAGATAGGAGTATGTTGAGTTAAGACTACAAGCAACATCCGCAGACATCCCCATCCTCTGCAGATAATGTCTTGTAACTTCAGCACGGATTCTTCTTCTATCCACCACAAGTGCTCTCAATCCTTGAAACTCTGAAACAAAAGCGTTGCACTGCTGCCACTTTGTATCCAGAGATGAGGCTTTTGGCATCCTGAAAGTTGCACTAAAAGAAAACGTAATGCCAATGCTAGGTTCCCTTGCAAATCCAATTTCTCCTCTCGTGAGGTCGACTAAACGTTTACTAATGCTCAGTCCTATTCCAGTCCCACCATATGTTCGTGAGGTGGAACTATCAGCTTGCATAAAAGGGATGAATATACAGTCTTGTGCATCCAAAGGAATTCCTATTCCTGTATCTTCAACCGTCACTAGTAACTGAATCACTCTAGGCTCATCCATCAGATTCATACTACTTAACTTTTTGAAATTTGCCCAGCTTTTCCATCTATTGACAACAGGAAACCCACTTAACGTATTATAGGTCCTGTCTGACATGTCCTGGAACCCTTGACTCAGAACAACATCCATAATGTGAAGTGGGCTCTTCACTTCATTTGCCAAATGAGCCGATACAAATACATGTCCTTTAACATGAGTGAACTGAAATACAAGAAATAAATAAATGACTAGAGATCATGAAACAATAATTAAAGTGGCATTTCATAGGTATCAAGAAAATCTGCTGGTACGAGTACATGTCCTTTATCATAGGTGAACTGAAATACAACAGATGAATAAATGACTAAAGATAATGAACCAATGAGTAAAGTGGAATTTTACGGGTATCAAGAACCTGCTGGTGTAATACAAAATTTATGAATAATGAGAGTAGCAAGAGGAGAACGGAGACAAGTCATAAAATATTGGCAAAAACCCATGCCAAATAACAGTGGATTAAAAAGTCACTGAGAAACATAGAAATGCATCCTTAGGATAATGAAAGATAAAACATTTCTTCATTTACTCAACTTCGATCTCTCAGGTAAAATTAGTAAATGGTCCAAAATCATCTTAAAGATAACAACTTTTCAACGAGAATAGATCAACTGATGTAATTCGTGGAAGACATTCATATGCAGGCCATGCCACCAGATGCTATTCTCGTGGGGTGAGAAAATTGTCATCTACTTTGTAAAGTAAGCATAAAAGTCTAAAAAGGTTAAAAAGTGCACCAAGAAAATGCTACAAAAGTGTTTTTGAAAAAAAAAAAAAATTTAACACTTCTTGTAGCGTTTTCCTGAGAAAGCACTACATAAGTGTGTTTTATAAAAGAAAAAAAATTAATTTACTTCCTGTAGCGCTTAATGCTACAAAAGATTTTTTTCATAAAAAAGAAATTATACTTCCTATAGCGGTTCCTTAAGAAAACGCTATGTTAAGTAATTAAGCATTTCCAAAACCACATTTACAGAACTTAATTATACAAAAATTTCTCAACTGCCAGTAAAATTTAGAGATCAAATACATACATTAAAATTCTCAAAATAACATAGCTAATTAAATTAACAAACTTACATTACCACTATATATATTAACAACAGCATAAAGTCGAATCATAGAAGAAAAGCAACTATTCACTTTATATAAAGAATTGTTCGAACACATATCTGCACCACTCTTCAATGACTTCATTTACTTGCTTGTCAGTGTAGTTTGTGCAACGAGCATCTTCATAATACTGCTCAATAATTTACATAGCCAATTAAAACAACTAAAAATTAAGCATTAGACAATAATTAGAGTTAATAAACAATATAAAGTGAAAATAAAACTACTTACATCGTTGGGAATACAAATTTGATCATAAGTAATAATATCTTTCATGAATCTCATAATATAATAACCACAATCATTAGTATTGGGTTGGAAAGGGCACTGCAACAATATCGTCAAATAGTTAAATCAATTTATGAATGCAAATAATTTATTTTCAAAACTTAAGAATTTAAATAAATACTTTAATTTTCTTCCACACATAGCTTTTGAAGGTGTCAGTAGCTTTAGAATAACTCAATCCAACAGAACTTTGAAAGCCAATCAACGCACTAATAAAATGAAACTGAGATTAAATTGGTTATTTAGTCATACAAATATACACATGTACCCAAGCATGGGCAAACACTTACCTATTAAACAACCGCATCATATCAGGATGGTCTCTTGGTTGACCATGCTCTAAAGGATCCAAATAGTAAATAAGGGAACCCAAAGGTGCCGCTGGATTGATCACAATCAATATCCAATGTTGCCTAAATTTTTTTAAAAATTGTTTAATTAAATCAAAAGTAGTAAGATGATTAACAAATATTATAACTCATAAGAGTACAGCCAATGACTTACCCCGTATTGAATGATGCTAGAAATAACATATTATGAGTTGCTTTTGCTGAGAAATACTCGTTAACTATATTAGATTGAAAATCAATGTCATTGTTTCCAATAAGTTGGCCTATCATATAGGGATTGATAAATGAAAATTGCACTAATCTCTCAGTGTCCATCAATATGTCATGATACAAGTGCTTTCATGTAAAAACAAATAATTAGATTAAAACTAATAACATTAAATGATAAATAATAGGAATGATGAAATACCTAATCTAAATGTTAATAGTCGTAGCACCAAGCCATCTATGATGAAGTATGTCATTTAGCACATCCCAATCAATATTATCAAACATATCACTTGTGTTGTAGATGTCCTTATCAAACTCCACTTGAATACCATTTTCTTTTCGAAAAAAATTAGGTGCAATCAATTCCAATTGATTACGATATGAGGTAATTTGTTTTTGACCTATTTGACTTGTTGAGTGTTTTTTTTTCGATATACTTGTTGAACCCTTTGAGTTGCTGCCAACCAATTGAACTTGTTTGCTCCTTTGTTGTGTAAGCTATAGAAATCATTAAACTAAATCAAATATTTCTAATAAGATACACGAAAAAGTAAAAAAAAAAAAAACAAGAAGAAGAAGAAGAAGTAAATTTATTACCTTTTTAAATGGCTCAATGAGACCTATAGGCCATGCAACGAAAGCACCCACTACATCTTTCACCATTATTTGCTCATCCAGAGTAAAAAATGGTAATTGAGCATCTTCATTGGTGCAAACATCAATCCTTACATGGAGTGTGTTCTGAGGCAATGGTGAATCGTGGAGAATTTCATTACCATTATTGTAGACAACGCCTACAGCAACTGCATGATCAAATATTTCTAATAAGATACATGAAAAAGTAAAAAAAAAAAAAAGAAGAAGAAGAAGAAGAAGGAGAAGTAACTTTATTACCTTTTTAAATGGCTCAATGAGACCTATAGGCCATGCAACGAAAGCACCCACTACATCTTTCACCATTATTTGCTCATCCGAAGTAGGAAATGGTAATTGAGCATCTTCATTGGTGCAAACATCAATCTTTACATGGAGTGTGTTCTGAGGCAATGGTGAATCATGGAGAATTTCATTACCATTATTGTAGACAACGCCTACAGCAACTGCATGTTTAAAAGACTGATCTAAATGCAGCTTGCAATTTGAGTTTCCCTACCAAAAAAAAAATGAAGTCAATAAAGAAGAAATTTTAAAGAAATTAAAAATTAAGTAGAGAAAAAACTTGGGAAAATTTACTGGAAGAAGAGGGATTTTAGGAACTAAAGTACAACTATCCTTATGCTTTACACTTTATATTTGTTTCTTACTGACTCTTCTAACAAATTACACTTTACTATAGTGAGTTTAGGAGTTATCTCAGGCGTCAGCTACGGGGCCGTGCGCGTTCTGCTGACATTGATAAAAGAGTCCACAAAGAGTTTCCCAGTTGGTTTACACGTCGAATACGTAATGACAACAGCCCATACACAGATGAATTCAGAGCTCTTTCTCTCGGTCCGTTAGACCATGCACGAAGGTTTACCGCGTACAATGTCAACGGCTTCAAGTTCTGTACGGTTGGACGTGATCAGGGATTGCTCACACAAAACTCTGGAGTTTGCGGGACATTCGGAACGAGATGTTATGCTAGCAGTAGTGATGGCGATATGCGCTTTGGAGGCGTCACTTACTATGGAAAGCTAATTGACATTATTGAGTTGACTTACCAGCTTTTCACCGTGACACTGTTCAAATGCTCTTGGGCAAATACGACAACTTCACGGGGACTCGCTACTGACCATTTGGGCATCACCTCAGTCAATTTCTCTAGACTTATTCATACGGGGGCATCTGAAGATGATGAGCCATATATCCTTGCTTCTGAGGCACACCAAATTTACTATGTCGAGGACGAGAAACATAAAGACTGGAATATGGTCGTTCACCTCAAGCCACGGGATCTTTACGATATGGGTGATGGTGACATTATTTACGACATTGAACCCTTCCAACCCTCAAATTTTGAAGACTTCTTTCCTCAAGGAGATGATAATTTGCCACTTATCAAGTACACGTCTTTTCTTAAATTATTTAAATAATTAACTACTAATTACTAATTTTTTCCAAATACAACATAAATTTAACAAATTTTTTTAAAATATGTCCTTTCAGGCCGGATGATGATGGAGAGTAGCAGCATCCAAAATAAATTATTTAACAAATTTTTCGTCCATAAATACATATGTATAAATTAAAATTCGTAAAATTTTTTTAAAAATAAAAAAATTTTCATTTGTAGCGGTTCATAACCGCTACAAAATACATACCTGTAAATTAAAATTCGTTCAGATTTTAAAAATAAAAAATACTAAATTTCTAGCGGTTAATAACCGCTACACATATAACCGCTACTAATTACTAGCGCTTATATATACGCTAGAAAATGAATAACAGCTACAAAATGTTATAAAACGCTACAAAAACACCGCTACAAATGTGTCGCTGATCTCTATAAATACCATATCTTCTCTACATTCATTTACTCCATCTCTTTTCCTTCCTCTCCTATTCTTCTTCATAATTCTCTCTTTTTTTCTTACTATCTCATATTGTGGTTTTTTTCTCTTTACTCTATGGTAAGTAAATTTTATTTTATAATTCATTGTATCTTTTATTTGTTTTTATTTAAAATTTACTAACATATTTATTTCTCCTTTCCTTTCAGATTTTTCTTCTCCACATTTGTCATGCCCTCCTCAACTGATTCAAATACTCATCAACCTAATACTATAGGTTCAATATTCCAAAATATATCATCTTCAATTCAACTATCTTATTAAATATTCAATTAAATTATCTTATTAGATTAAATTCACTTCTTTTGACACATTCATAATTTAATTACATATTTTTTATTACAAAATTTGAATATATAAAATGTAACATATAACTAATTATACAAATTAACAAAAATTCTTCAAAATAATTTATTTAATGGTTTTTAAAATTATAATATGAAAAACCATAAATTTTTTTTTCTGGCACGGTAAACATTTCTAGCGGTTCCGAACCGCTAGAAATATTTCGTCAAATTTAAATTTTGCGCCAAAATTTCTAGCGGTTTTTAACCGCTAGAAAAGTTTCCCGCCATTCTTAAAATTCAATTGGCGTGAAAATTTAATTTCCCAAAAATTTCTAGCGGTTCTATAACCGCTAGTAATTTTCGCGCGCTACTGAAATTATTTAATTCCCGGCAAAATGGATTTCGTTTAGCAGGTTTCTAGCGGTTATAAAACCGCTAGAAATTTTTTCCGGGAAAAATTTTCTAGCGGTTATATAACCGCTAGTAATGTGTCTCCTTCAGATATTTTCTAGCGGTTCGGAACCGCTAGAAATTTTCTATCGTTTTGACCATGATGTGTAGCGGTTGCGATAACCACTAGAAATTTTTTTCTTGCACCTGTTTTCTAGCGGTTTCCTTAACCGCTACAAATGTTATTTGTTGCGGTTAAAACCTCTAGAAATGTAACACTCTAACCGCTAGAATTAACATATTTTTTTGTAGTGCTTTATGCTTAGTCCATCGCATGTGCGAATACTTGGTCCCACCCCATGTTGCATGTAACACTGCAATTGGTCCATTAATTCCATATTTTTTTGTTGCAATAGACGAGTCTGTTCAAAAAATTGTTCCTGCATTTGCTACTTGAAAGAATTCATTTCCTCTTTTAGTTGTGAAATCCCATTTCTGCTGTAGCGCTTTTGGAGTCCAAAATAAGATGTCGGTGTCACTCCAAAACCAACACTCCAAACACGACCAGGAACTTCGGGGACATTTAATGCTCTACTAAGCAAATCATCACGTCCAATACGTTGGGTTTCATCTGGTTATTCTTGTGTGATTGATTGCTAGCAAAAAAAAAGAATGATAAAATTTCTTATGAAATAGAATCATTTAAATAAAAACTACTTAATGGAATATATAATACTTACACAATACTCTGCAACCCTTCTAACTTCATCATGAACAATTTCACCTTTTTTGTTAGTGCAACCAGCCAGCCACAACACATGTCGTGATAATTGTGTAGCATCTAAATTTGATTCCTTTATCTACATATTAGAATTATTTAAAGTTAAAAATTATTCTAATAAATGTTATACATATGAAGCAATTATTAGTGCATATATCAGTTTTTGCTCCATTTGTTCATATGCTATTCGTCCTTGTCTATAGCGATATTTCATGCTTATCGCTTGGGTCCGATTTTTGTCACTTAATTCCTGTTTAGAGGAAAATTATTAATATTAATATATGTTAATTACATATAAATTACAGTTGGAAAAGTGTATTATTACCTAAAATTGCTCAGTTGTATGTGACTCCAAAAAGATATCCCATTGTTCTTGATTGATGATCCGATCATATAAACTTGGTGGTGTTGGGATGATATTCTCATTATCATCTCTTATGTAGTATTTGATCAGATCAGCACGAAACTTTCTTAGAAGAGTGCCAGCTTTCATCAGCACATACATCTTTCGAGTCTCATCAATAACAAAACAAGACTGCAAGAAAAAACCATATTTAATTGGTTGAAGTGTGATCTTATAAGAAAAATAGTAAGAATGTTAGAGTAATTAATAATTTACCTCCACTTCATTCCAAACTAAGTTCTTATACTGATTCAGGACTCTTCTCCAATCCGCAAATGTACAAGGGACTCTATCTCGAACTGTAGTACCAATGAAACTAATAAATTTGCTACGATTGACTCCAATTGGTTGCTCCTTGGAATTCCACTCAATTGATTACTTGATTCCCTTATTTCTCAACTTGATCAACTTAGCCATAATGGTCCTACCACGGGCTACATCATGCTCATATTTCTCTCTTTCAATGCGCAAAGGAACTGGAACATTATTCCCATTCTCCTCAGGAATATCGACAGTCATTCACAAAAGATTAATTTACATTTATCCACATAAATGCATGAAAGATTCAAAACCATAAAGTTTCATGGCAGCAGTGTTTGTGAAGCAAATTGCTTTGCAGATAGTGTCAGGGACAATCTTGGTGTAGATCTTGATCAAATTTATGCCGCAAACCATGTTTACAAGCATGTTTAATTCGTTGACTTGAATTTGTGATTAATCATTGACTTTGTGATTAATTATTGACAGATGCCATGTGGAAAAGCTGTGCGAAGAAGCTTTCCATTTAATTGCACCTTTTTTCAAATCAATGATGTATAGCTATGTGAAATCTCATATATACTTCTACATTTTTAATCTAATATTAAACAGTGTTTGCACAAGTCTGAACCGAATTAATGTTCCAGAAGTTCGATTTGGAATCTTGATAGGGGAACAGTTTATTTTGGAACATATTTAAAGGTAAAGGCTTTTCACCTATCATTTTCTAATAGCATAAGTGTTAGCGGAGTGGAACTTATATACACATTTTATCAACCAGGTTTGTCAATCCAAATAATTCAGTTTAGTTCAGATTTTGTCCTGCTTTGGTATAAAAGTCATTGAGGTTTGAAATAGTCTCCCTCCTCTAGTCTTGTAGTGTTTTGTATATTACACTAGAAAAAAAAAAACCTTTTGCTTGCATACTTAAAGAAAAATTTTACTTGGATTTTTATACAACCTTGATGCATGATAGGCAAGTAAAATTAACTTGTACTATGTATTTATATGTAGCATTTGAATTATGCACGTCTTCTACTATTAATTGAATTTCTATTACTTGATAGCCATGCAATTAGCCACTAATAGTTTTATCCTTTATATTTTTTGTGGATTTTTTTTAAATTTTATGATATTCTATGCAAAAAAAATTAAAGCTGCTGTTTTATTTCCTATTTTCTTCCTTCATTAGATCTGTTGTTTCATCTATCTCAGTGTTATTTATACTCTGTAGTCTTCTCTTGTATTTCTTTGTCTGCTCAAATACACTATTAAGGGAAGTGAAGAAAAATCTAGCCAGTGTGAGTCTAAGCTAGAACAACTACAAAATTTCTAGAAACTATAAAAGGTTAAGAACTGGCCACAATTTCTCTGCCCTAAACCCCTCTGCCCTAACATACGCATCACACCACCCCCATTTTTTTGCCTTTTTTTATTTTATTTTTGTAGTATTTTCAAAACGCTACATTTAAACCCACTACAAAAAAAAATATTAGGAATAAGCTGTAAAAGCGCTACAGACTTTTTTTTATTTTTTTAATATGGTAACTTTCTGTAGCGCTTTTCTGAGAAAGCACTACAGGAAATTCATCTCCGCTACAGGAAATGCATCTCTTGTAACCCTTTTATGAGAAAGCGCTACAGGAAGTGCATTTTCTATAGCGCTTTTTCAAAAAAGCGCTACAGAATATAATCATAATTTCTGTGGCGCTTTCTTAAGAAAACGCTACAAAAGTATTTTTTGTTTAAAAAAATTAATTGATATTCTATAGTATTTTTTTAATAAAATACTACAGAACATATGTCATTAATTTTTGACGGCCCATAACAATAAAGATCATATTTGCCAGCATATTATTCTACCTAAAATAGAAAATAAAAAATTATAACTATCACATACCTTCACATTTAATTGATAATAATTAATCATATCTCACTAATTAATTTTCCAACTTATTTCAAGTTTTCACATACCTTCGCATATTGGTTCTTTTTTTAATTTAGAAGTAAGATAGGAGATAAATTTAATTTTAGATATGAAACATCAATTATTTTATTTTTTAAATTTATAATTTTTAGGGTTTATGAATAAAGAGGACTGTTTAATAAAAGTAATACACATTTTTTATCAATATTTAATTTAATTTTTTTATCAATATACTTAAATTAATTATCTAAGAGTATTAAAAATGAGAATTAATATTTTTTGTAGCAAAAAATTAGAATTAATGTTTTATATATTTCTCCCCATTCTTCGTCTTTTTCATTTTGATTCTCTCACCTTTCATTCATCTCTTTCTTTCCCTTTCTTTGTCTTCTCCTTTCCATTAGAACAAGCCCTTATTTTGCACCAAATTACATTACCAACCTTTCTGTCCGTGAAGGCAAAGAAATTGGAACTACCTGGCTTGACCAATCTTTTCCACGAAGGAAAATGAAAAAGACGCAACAAATTTATGCTCTCCTAAGTCCTAACAAATTAATTGAGTTCCTGACGCAACTCCCAGCCGCGGGACATTTTGGGCGATCTCCAAGTGATGTGATCAGTCTTTTATTATTGGGCATCGCTTACCGAAGGTCTAACCAAGGAGGGGTGACTAACCACCCACCTCTTCCAGGGTTCGCGTGCCGGCGCATAGCCAAAGGATTGAGCCGTAGGCTGCTCCTTTCACTTATCCTAGCTCTATCCTACAAGTAAGGCAGGGTACTCAATTACTTATTTATCAGCGCAGGGCTATCTTTGTATCACCTGCTCCCTGATAGGCCTGCTTACTAGCGGCTTAAAAGAGAAGCTTTTCCGAAGAAAAGAGCTCTCGCCTTTGAACTCCCTGACCCCTGGCATACAAGGAAAAATTGGACCATTTCGGCTCTAACTTTTTACTTGGATTGAGAAAAAATTATACGTTTGCTCCTTTGTTTATTTGTACTTTTTTATCAAGTATTGCGTTATTTACTTGTCACTTTACTGCCCATTGATTTGCATGTACTTTGTGTATCGAAAAATTTTAAAAATCTATAATGTTTCCACAGGTTTAAACCTATTTTCTTTCTTGAGAAAAAGACAAAAAAATGCCACTTGAACTTTATAATCCTTAAATGGTCAGCTGAATTTGAGAAATCCCAATTTGGTCAGGATTATCATGTTAAAAGAAAAGACCAAACTGTCATTTATTTATTTATTGTTTTTAAAATACCAAAACCCCCACTGGCTGGCCGGTCACTAGAGCTCCGGCGGCGGCAGTTATCGAAGCTCTGGCGATCAGCCGACAATTAGTCACCGGAGCTCCAACAATCCGCAATAATTTTTTTAAAAATTTTTACAACTTCAGTGTAGCAGTTAACAACAGGTTTTCTAAGAAATTCAACAAGTTTCGATGGCCAGAAACAATTTTTTTGAAAATTTTTACAATTTCAGTATAACAGTTAACAACTTGTGACGTTATTAACAACTTTAGTATAGCAATTAACAACAGGTTTTTTAGAAAATTCAACAATTGGTTGCCGGAGCTCCCGCAGCCGGAAACAATTTTTTTGAAAATTTTTACAACTTCCATATAACAGTTAACAACTTTTGTAACACTATTAACAATTTCAGTATAACAGTTAACAACAGATTTTCAGTAAAAATGCTACTTTTTGAATTTTTCGGAAAACTTGTTGTTAACTACTATACTGCGGTTGTTAATAACATTACAAAAGTTGTTTACCGTTATACTGAAGTTATAAAAAATTTCAAAAAAAAAGTAATTGCTAAAGTTGTAAAAATGCTATTTTTTTGAAGTTTTAAGAAAACATGTTGAATGCTATATCGAAGTTGTTAATAGAGTTACGGAACTTGTTAACGGCATTATTGAAATTGTAAAAATGCTACCTTTTGAATTTATCAAAAAACCTATTATTAATAGCTTTACAAAAGTTGTTAACCGTTATACCGACGTTGTAAAAATTTTCAAAAAAATTGTTTCCGGCCACCGAAACTCCAACGACCAATTGTTGAATTTTCTGAAAAACCTGTTGTTAATTACTATACTGAAATTGTTAATAACGTCACAAAAGTTGTTAACTGTTATACTGAAGTTGTAAAAATTTTCAAAAAAATTATTTCCAACCACCGAAGCTTGTTGAATTTCTCAAAAAACATGTTGTTAACTGCTATAATAAAGTTGTTAATAGCGTCACGAAAATTGTTAACTGTTATACTGAAATTATAAAAAAATTTAAAAAAATTTTTTTGACCACTGGAGCTTGTTGAATTTTCCAAAAAACTTGTATTAACTGCTATACTAAAGTTGTTAATAGTCTTATAAAAGTTGTTAACTATTATACAGTTTCAGTAGTTTTAAGTAATGGTTTTCACGAGTTTTGTCAAGCAATTTTCACATAACCACCTTAATTAAATTTTTTCCTTCCACTGCATCATTCTGACAATCGATTGTACAATATTAAACACAATACTTTATCAATAAAAACCAAGAGAAATTATTGACGGTCTCTTTGCCTATATTTCCCTTATGAGTCATCCCATTGAACTTTCTGCCTCTTTGCTTCATGGTAATCTAAATAGTTTATGATAAAGGAGGAGGAAGACAACTAGCAAGGAAAAAGGAACATGAAAGATTAACAACTATTTATATATGCATGAAAAAGAAATCACCTAATTAATTAATTGGTCTAAGAATTGCAATTATAATTAATCATAATTAAAGGAAAGCACTTTGGTGATAATAGGAAAGATGAAAGAAGGACGAGTGTCTACTTTTTTTTTTTTTATAATAAAAGGAAATCTCATTAGGTAACCACAGGATTGCTACCAACAGTATTGCAATCTAAATCCAAAATAGAAACTACCTCCTTAGGTAATTTGCATTCTCATCTTTCTTCCTCGGTCACAAGCTGAAACTGACACACACAAACTTGTCTTTCTCATCCTTTGGCTACCCATGATAATAGATGATAGCCACCCAAATGGACAAATCGCATAAATGGAACATAAAAAGCAACAAGGTATCAAGTTAACAAAAAGAAAAAGTTAGCATCACACCTGAAATTGGATGCCGAACACCAACCCCTTCAACGACAGGTCACGATGACACCGACGAGCACCACTTTCACTGATAGCTTTCGAAGCAAAAATTGGAAGGAAATGGGAACAAAAGGCCACAAGTTTTAGTTGGTTTTTGCTAATGGTTGATGCAAGTAGATTGGGTGAGATTTTCAGCTTCGAATGGGAAGAAACGCTGATGAAGTTTGTGTTTGTTTCCCTCTTACTTTCTGCTTCTTTCCAAGGTAGAAATGTCTTTCCACGCTTTACTAAATTGCATTAAAGTTCTTTTGGGACTTCAAAAGAATTATCATATTTGAAGGGACTTTTTTGCTGTATACTTACTTGCGTGGAACCTCAATGTCATTTTCCCTAAAATCTTTTTAAAACTATTATTAAAATATTAAATTATAAAAATAAATAAATTATAAATTATAAACTATATTAAAATTTAATTTTAATGATTTGCAAGTGCACTAAATGTTCCTAAAAATTTTTTATAAATAGTTTATAAAAAATTAAAATATAAACCATTGAAATACGTTAATCTAACGGTTAAAAAAAAGAGAGAGAGAAGGAAAAAGGATGGAAAGAGAAGAGAAGAGATTCTGAACCGCGTGTCATTCTACATTTTGGCAAAATTTTCTAAAGATAGTTACTCTTTTGGGCTTAAAATTAATATTTCAGATTTTAAATTAAATTGTTTTATTCCCAATGTTTTAGGACCCGCGCGGGTTGAAACTATGGGCAC
Source organism: Neltuma alba (assembly GCF_004799145.2). NCBI lineage: Eukaryota > Viridiplantae > Streptophyta > Magnoliopsida > Fabales > Fabaceae > Neltuma > Neltuma alba. The sequence goes on from NW_021632621.1 coordinate 50,237, forward strand.
TATTAACAAAAGAAATTTCTTGAAATAAATGAAATTGTTATATCTTATAGCTCACTATAGAGAAAGAAGATTGTTAGAGTAGAATTAAACAGAGCAATTCCAAATTGAGTGCAACTGATTGCTCACACATTATAGGTGAAGACTAAACATAAATGTTGAAAACCTCTCTAAATAATATTGTTAGTCTTGTTACTTGTTGTCCATCAGTATCCAAGACTAAAATTTTCATACCATCTTTCTGCATTATACAGGATACAAAAACAAATAACTGTCCGTGAATAAATATTGGCCATGGAAGAAATAAGCTCACAATAAACAAATTGAGCCCCTAACTTTTTTTTTTATTGTAAGAGTATCACTGTGAATCGATGTCTACATAGTGTGAATAGATATCCTGAATTAGATGGTAACAATAGTTAGCTACGTTATTATTACTTTTTGGTTGGTCATAGGACCTGTTAAGATTTCACATCCAGTTAGGAGCCGGCAATCCAACCCCACAAAAAATGCTAGGTTCAAAATCATATATTAAGGATGAAGAGTAAATATAAATACTACCTCCGATCCTTAATATAAGACATCATTTGACTTTTATTTTTGTCATAAATATAAAACTCTAATCCACTTTGTTTCTCATATTGATTCATTTTTTCCCCCAAAATAGTCCTTCTAATAATGATAGTTCTAACTAGTAAACTTGATTAGTTAGATATTTTAGAAAAGATAACACCTATGTATTACAAATAACTAAATTAACTTACTCTTTTCATCTACTTAAATGAGTCAACTAATTCTTATATTTAGGACTGGAGTTAGTGTTATAGAAAACCTCTTTAATACTATGAAGTCTCGTTTGTTGGCTGTAAAGTTGACAATCAAGTTGGGCCCACCAGCCTAACCCATCAACCCATAGAAGGGAATAGGTCCAGATTTAGCCAACCCACCAAGAAGCAGGACTTTGGTCTCTTCGCCCATGCCACTGAAGCTGGTGCCCATGGCTGATTAACCCAAAAGCCACAGGATAACGTGGAATTTTTTTTTTTTTAATTTCGTTTGGAAAATCATATCTGGACTTTGGTTGTTTTAAATGTTTCGTTCTTTTGTTCATGGTATTTTCGATAATTTGCTAGTATTTTCTATTAAATTATAGATTGTTAGTGTTAAGGATGGTTTAGCTGGTTATTTACATTTAGTTTTACTAATAAAATTGAGTGCTTTAAATATAACATCAATATATTACCAACAAAAATGTATCCCAAAAAATAAGATAGTACCTCTGGTACTTAATATAAACCATCGTTTGACTTTTATTTTGATCCTAAATATAAGACCTTAATCTATTTTGTCTATCATATTTATTCAATTCTTTCAAAGTAATCTTTATAGTAGTTCTACATATTAAATATTTAATCAAATGGTAGTTTTAGTTAGTACATTTGATTAGCAAGGGTATTTTGAGGAAGACAACACTTAAACATTACAAATAACAAACTCAACAAACTTTTTTAATCTACTCAAATTAATCAATTATCTCTTATATTAAAGATCGAAAGTAGTACTACCAAATTAGAATTTGAATTAACCAAGAAGGAAAGAGTATAAAGAGCTCAAGATACATTGTATAAGAAAAAAATGACAACATAAAATTAAAAAAAAAAAAAAGCCCACAAAGGTGAGGTTGAGTTAGCCTTCTCGCAATCGAGCCTTCACGGCCCGCACCACCCGCAACCCATGTCAACAAAGAAATCATGCTTTGCATATCCCTTGAAAGAAAAAAAAAAAATTCAAAATCTTACTTTTAAATTTATAATAAAAATAGTCTTAATTGATCCTAAGTTAGGGAGTTATGATTTTTTTAAAAATTTTTAGATTATACGAATTAAGATAACAACGGAAAAATGAGTGAAATTGAAAAGCTATTTCCCTTGATGATTCTCTCATCTGCTTATTTAGCCACCCTCCAAAATGAAGATTAGAAATGAACTTAGCTATGATATTTGCTGCGAAACGTAGTAAAAGTGAAATATTCTAGAGAAGAATTAAACATAGTTAAAAAAAAAATCTAAAAACAAAAGAGAGAAGAGTCACAGCCCAGTCATCAAATATCAAGTTCATTTAGAATGATAAAATCTCCAGAGGAGCTTTGCAAATAAATTGCTATGCCCACAACTAATTTGCTATTGATTTTATTTTTTATATTAATGTATGAAATTAATGATGAATTTACTTAGAACATATCATATATAGCAAATATTTTTTATTTTTGGAATTTTAAGTGGTTTTTAATTATGGGTCTACACTCAAAAGTTTAGCAATTATTTTTACTAAGTGAGAAAGTGAACATATGTCCTATATTTATACTTGCTATTGATCCATTCTATTTTCACATGTTTTTAATAAATTGTATTATTTTTATATTGACATGATTTTAATTTTCTTATACTTATGCACGAAATCAATGCTGATTTTATTCAAAACATATCATATAATATTTTTTATTTTTAAAATGTTTAAAGTTTTTTTCAAGTATGTATTTGCGGTTTAAATGTTCAGGAATTATTTTCATTAAATAGGAAAGTAAACATGTGTCCCATTGTGATATTTGCTGTTAGAACCGCGCGATTTTTAGAGCTTTAAATAAACTCCCTTGTTTATATTTTGGATTGTTATTGATTTTGTTTTCTATACTGATATATGAAATTAAGAATGAATTTATTCAGAACATATTATATATATATATAGCAAATATTTATTATTTTAAGAATTTTAAGAGTTTCTTAATTATGAGCCTTCGCTTAAAAAGATTGGGAATTATTTTAACTGAGTGAGAAAGTAAACATTTATCGCTTTTTTATGCATGCATTGACTCGTGCCATTTTCACTTTTCCTTAATACACTGTTATTTATATATGACTCTTTCTGTCTCATATTATAAGCAACAACTACCATATTTACCTTGTCCCTAAATATAAGCAACTTTTAACAGTTGTCTTAAATTTTTATAACAAATTTCCTGTTTTGCCTCTAATAAATACTTATTTTAATATAATATCCATTCATTATATATTCTCTCTCTTTCATAATTCTCTCATCATAAATAAAGGTATTTTGTAGAGAAAAAATTTAATTTTTATACATTTATTGTCTTTAACCAATTTTAACTATCACTTTTATTTACGTAATCTAATATAAAGTTGCTCATGATATGGGATGGAGGGAGTAACTTGCTTTTTTTTTTTTTTTTTTGGCCAAAATAGGAGTCCATATTATTAAACCACAAACAAAGAGATACACACGCTAATAGCCACTTAAGGCCCAAAAGGAAAAACACTCAAAAAGTCCTAAGAGTACAACCTACCACACAACTAAACCGAAACAAACAAAACAGCAACAAGAAAGAAACAAAACAGAAAGGAGACAAACAAACATAGGACTTAATCGTTGAGTTTATTTTAGTCCTAAATATAAGACCTATCTCTCATATTTATCAATTTTTTTCTAAATTATCCCTATTAATACTCCCTCAACCATAATCAAATAGTTGGGGGTGGTGGAAAGTTGGGGGTTGAGTTTAAAAAACCCCCTCTCCCAATAAATGTGTGAGGGTGTTAAATACACCCCCAGCAATTCATTCTTCCCCCCGACAGACGCAAGAAGAAAGAGAGAAGAGAGAAGAAAAGAGAGAAAGAGAGTTGGAGTGTGCGTGAGAGAGAGGAGCATACCGGTGAAGGAGAAGGTAAGCTTTAAAGATATTTTAGGTACATAAAATTACTTCTTTTTATCAAACTTTCTTTATGAATATTTCCTGTATATTTTGAGCTTCCTATTTACATTATTACTGTAGTGATTGGAGAAAATTTTGAGATTTATATATGATCTAAGTATTGAATTTTGACAAAAGATGACTATAGAAATTTAGAAGTAAATGAGTTGTTAATCTTAATCAGTTAGATTTGTCCATTTGTTGGTTTTTAGTATTTGAATTAGTTTTTCTAGTTGAAAAATCTGTTATATATGATTTATATTATATTTTTACCGATTAAATTCAAGTTAAGTAATTTATTTGGGTTGTTTAGCATATTATTAAGATTTTAATCGGTTTAGTTTTATTTATTGGGTGACTGGAGGTTTTAAAATAATTATTGTAGTTAAAAAGTTTATTATTTGTGGAAATATATATATGTGGTAGTTATACCATTAAAGGTTTTTATCAGATTATTTATTTATAAATACTTGAAGTATTATTGAATTTTTGATAGTTTGATTTTGAGGTTTAAACTTAAAATGAGATTTTTAGAATTTAAAACATAATAATTTTATATTTAGAAATTGTGGAAAATCCTTTTTATTAAGGTAAATAATTTGGAGGTGGTAAATAAATAATTTGGGTTGTTAGAAATTTTAAGTTATTTCTAAAATACTTAATAATTTTTGGGTTATGAGAGTTGCGAGAATTTAGAATAAAAATTTAATTAAATTAGAAATTTAACTAATATAGAGAAGTTAAATTAATTAATTAGTTTGCATTAATATGTGGTTATATTAATTGTGTAGATTAATTTTTGGTTGAGCAAAGGATTGACCTTGTGGAAATTCTTAGTATTGCTTTGGCGAGAAGTAACCACTTTCCACTTGTTATATGTGCTAATATGTTGTTTGTGAGTATTTTCCTATTTTTGAATAATATTTGTTATTTGGAATTCGAGTAGATATATTATATTTGTTGAGCTATGAAAATTGTCTGGTGGGATTTTTGGAATTGTGATTGAGAAGTTTGGAAAAGATATATAATTTATATCTTATGAATTATACTGAGAAAAGATTGAGACATTTTTATTATATTGTGAATGATTAGTTGTTATTTGGATTTTGGGATTGAGTCCTATCCTACCACGTGGTAAGGCCGCCATTGGTGCACATTGGTTGGCTTCTTCTTTCGTCCCCCATAGTGAGGGATAGGCCTTTGTGGCTTCTTATTCGTCCCTCAAAGTGAGGGATAGGCCCATATGTTTGATTGATCCCCCAGAGTGAGGGATAGACTTATGTGGCTTGTGTGTTGACCCCCATAGTGAGGGTTTGGATGATTGAAATTACATTTTTATGGATATATCTATGTTTCTCGAGAATTAATAACTATCCTACTTGACACCTCACGAGCACGTGTTAGTATGTATGATGAGTTGGAAAGCTGGTTACTGAGGCATTTGTCTCACCCCGTGGTTTAACATTTTCAGGCGATAGTTCAGGTGGTGGCCCATCAAGGAAGGCTTCGGAGGCATAGTGTGCTGTTATAGCTTGTATAGCCTCCTTGCTTTTGTTCTATGTGCTGACTTGTTATATATTGTCACATAGGGCTCATCTACTATCATGATGTAAAAGAATACTTTTAATTACTACTATCTGGTATGATAGGGCCGTGAGGAGGCCCGAGACATCTTAGACTCTGCATGTAACGCTCCTTTGAAATTGTTGACTTTTGACTAATGAGCTTTATAGTTTATATTAAATTGATTTATCAGTTCGTATGTTTGAACATATAAGTTTGGTTTGGGCTAATGGTTGAATGATATTTCTGGACTTTGGAATTCCAAAGCCCAAGGTAACAATCGATGTTACTCGTATTATAAGTTTATTTCTTTTAACCATGATAGTGATTTAAAAATGTTAAGGTTTCTTCTTTTCTATCGTGGTTAATCATTCAAATAAATTATTGAAAATTTTGATCTAAATGGGTTTTAAAGGAACGGTTGTCACAAATTGCATTGTTTATATTTTGGTATGGGTTAAAATGCAATTTTAACAACACTACAAAATTATACATGAAATTGTCAAAATGAAGCATCTGACATCATGCCATTAATGTCCGTTAATTTATTGTTAGAGGGGTCCATAAAGTCAGTTTTAAGATCTATTTTTATCAACAAAGTTTATATCAGGAGGCACTAGGTATTATAAAGTTTATGTGGGTGCAAAAAAATATAAGAACTTTCTAAAAGGAAAAAATAACAAAATTTTTTAACTCCCACAAACATCCATTAATTTTATTCTTTTAGGTCTCACCAAATGCCATATTTGTTTCCATCAATTTTTACTTCCAAGTTGATCCATCTTTCTCTCATCATAGTCAACAAGCATATTCCCTCTATCATGTCGTTTTCTCAGCTTTCAAATCTTTTATATGTATTTGCGCAAAACGACGTCTTTCCCTTTTAGGATATGAGGTTCATTACTTGCACCTAAATACTACTTCTAGTTCTTAATATAAGAAGCAATAGACTAATTTGAGAAGATTAAATAAATTAAATAAATTACTTTAAGGTATTATACTTATTATTTTTTTCCAAATTAATTTGCTTGACTTGTAAACTAATATATAATCTAATTATGCATATAAATATTTTAGAGAGATCATATATTTAAGTAATTGTTTTGCTTTTTAATTTTTCCCCCCCAAATTTGTCCATTATACTAAGGAGAAGAGGAAATAGAAATGAAAAGAGAGAAAACATGATATTTTGTGGGACCCAAAAAATTAAATTAATGGATGTTTATGTGAGTTGAAGAATTTAGTTATATTTTTCTCTTTTAGAAAGTTCATGTATTTTTTTTTGCATCCCAGTAAACTTCACGGTGCCTAATACTCCTTGATATAAATTTTGTTGTTAAAAATGCACCTTAAAACTGACTTCATGGGCCCCTCTGATGGTGAATTAACGAACGTTAACGACGTGGTGTCAGATACCCCCTTTTGACAACTTCAAGTATATTTTTACACCCAAATAAACTTTATAGTGTCTAATGCCTCTTAGGATAAATTTTGTCGTTAAAATTGCACTTTAACCTTTTTGGTATTAATTTTATCTCTTATATTGATATATGAAATTAATGCTGAACTTATTTATATAGCAAATATTTTTTATTCTAATATTTTAAATAGTTTTTTTAATTATGGTTATGCACTTAAAAAGTCTAGGTTATTTTGACTAAGTGGCAAAATGAACATTTGTTTTTCTTTTTTAAGGTTATTTTGACTAAGTGACAAAATGAATATTTGTTTTTTTTTTTTTAAATGCATGTCATTCACCCAGGCCATTTTCACTTTTTTTTAATACGCTATATTACTTTTGAAGCTGTGCTACTTATCATGGCCAGGTCCATTAGTTAAGTGAAAGGGTAACCTAACTCACAATTCTAAATCTGCGGACCCTAATTCCTATACCTAACTACCAGCAGTCTATGTAATAGCTTAAGCAAAGGCCAAGCATGATCATTACTTTTGAAGCCGTGCTACTTATCATGGCCAGGTCCACTAGTTAAGTGAAAGGGTAACCTAACTCACAATTCTAAATCTGCGGACCCTAATTCCTATACTTAACTACCAGCAGTCTATGTAATAGCTTAAGCAAAGGCCAAGCATGATCATCAATGGCAAATAAGAGGGTATAAAATATGCAATTTTTTAGGTTTGGTCATGTTATTAAAAGTGTCTATATTCATCGATTCACACTCCACAAAAAAAGACCAAACATATCAATTTTCTTCCTTAGAGTAAAAGATAGCGGGGTGAAATAGGAAAAAAAAATGGCTTGATATTCTCAAGCAGTGAACTGAAGCCTGGCAGTAGTTATTCCCACATAAAATCTGCAATAGACAGACTTCGCCATTATAGCTTCAAAGTTCACAAATTAAATAATATTATATATTATATAAAATATATATTTTAATTTTAATATTTATTAACATATATTTGTATTTTTATTTTAAATATTAAATATATGTTTTAACTATATCTCAAATTTTAACTATATCAAGCTAACTCTATATATAGCTGTTCAAAAAAAATCTCTATATATATATATCTCTATTTAGATTTAGAATTTAGAATTTTATATTAATTAGAATAATGAAATTCTATTTAAATTAAATATGAGAGTAATAATATTTAAATATTAATTAAACTTTTAAACTATAAACTTATAAACTAATTATTGTTATTAATTTAAACTATTTATTAAGTAAAATAACAAAATTTGAATTCAAATTCAAAAATGAAAAAAGGAAAACCTTACCATACTAATTAAGATATTGATATTAATATAAAGATATTGATCATTAATATTGATTGTTGAGAAACATAATACATATAATAAATAGATTGAAATATATTCTATTAATCCTTATCTTCAAATTGTTAACTTACACTGAATGCCATTAATATAAATTTCATAGTTTTTTCTGATTTTTTTTATAGTCACCAATTAAAAAGAAATATTTATTACATTTAAAACCCACATATATGACAAAATTCTAAAATGGAAGAAAGGAATAAATGTATAGTTGCCTAGTAAACTAAAAATAAATGCAAGATACAAAGGAAGTAATTAAAAACATGAGGATGGACCCAATAAAATTTCAAAAGTAAAAATAGAAGACGACAAACTCTGTTATCGAAATCTGGCTTTAGATTTCTGAGGACAAGATTCTTGATAGAGAAGCCATCGGATAAAAGAACCATTGAAAGAAAGCCCTAAGAAACTGAAAGGAAAGAATTTTCCCAACAGTTTCACCTGCCTCCTGGAAGGAGTACAAAAGAGCATGGAAGCTGTTGATTAGATGACCAGTTGCAGTTCCATTTGGATATGTCAATTTAAAGCCAATGATCATAACCTGCAACCGAAAGAAAATATCAAAAAACAGAAGCTTAAAGTGGTGAAGACATGAAGGATTATACTACTAAAGTTACTATAAAGAGATACAGAATATGCAGGTTCTCTTGTGGAAAAAGCTATGTAATTCTAAAACTTCATGTGAAAAAGGTCCTACAAATTCTAAAGTTACATGGTTCTATGTAAAAGTGCGACGAATTGATTGGAATGAGCTGCATCTTTGGGTAGAAGGTACAGTTTGGGAACATTTATGGGAATGAACTATGATTTAGAAGTTTTGGGAGTTTAAATGGACGGGCGCGTTTATTTTTAACTACTTCTAATTGACACAAAGTAAAAGTAATTCAAGCATTAGTTTACTAACTAAATGCAACCAAATGATCAACATAAAAAGAGAAATACTTTGGCATAGAAAGATGCAGCTCTAAGAGAACCCTTTGTGGAAAAGGCAGCTTCAGCCTGAACACAAAACATCCAAATCAAAGGCCAGAGCTAGCTATATGGCAAGAAATTTGAAAGGGAAAAATATCTGTAGCCACATCAACGATTGTCTTGTCACTGTAAAGATATATGAACAGTACCTGAACTGTTAGAATAATAAGACAATGGATTGAAAACGTACCGGGTCGAATCTTCTTAGCTCACGCTTAAGCTAGACTATAAAAGTCTAAACCTTTAAGTGCACAGTAGAGCACCTCTTTGCAAGAAAGAAATAAGAGAGAGAGAGAGAGAGATAGTAGGAAAGCTCAACTACTAGAGTGATTTGAACTGATGAGGGGAAGCCTCTATTTACAGCTTTTGTCAGGGGTATTTTGGGTAGCCAAAAACATCCACTGAGCCCATCAGATAAAATCTGAGATGGGATATATAAATATATCCTTATAATATCATGATATTTGAATTCAAATCCAGAATCAATCACAATTAATTCTAAATATATATACTTAATATATATTTAATCTACACAATATAAATTAATTAATTTAATATAAACTAATCAGATTTATATCGTAACCGATTGGATATGATTCAGGTTGTTTGACCAAGTCAAACATATCATAATATCGCCTGGATATTTGACTGGTATATTCTCTTTATACCCGGTCAAATAATCTGGCCCATCAAGGGCGGATCCAAGCCCAAAATCCAACATCTCCCACTCACACTTGATGGGCTGCCCATCATGCGATAGCTAAATCTTTCATTGCTTCATACTAGCTATCTGTCGTGACCGCGTGGGCATGATGTCATCGATTCGGGTACTTGTGCACTAGGAATCCTTTATGCAAGACCAACACACAAGGAGACCCTTGGTGTACCTGCAAATTGTATGCTTGTTGCCTCGAATGCCCTAGTTTTATCCATACACTTTACTTGTGACATATCTAATCCCTCTTGAGTTATTTGGTTTTAATAGCACCGTACAGACTTAAGTTCCAAATGCACTCCAACATTTGAACCAGGAGCTCTTTCATCACAACTATTTATGATGTCTTACTGGTGAAGAGTTCCTTGTCTAGCTATAGGTATCATGGATGACACATTATCCATGATTCGGCCCAGACTTTTATGCGTCTCATCTCAGTCTTGCTGAGGCGACATTTGTGCAGTGATTCTTCTCTACCATCTCATGGTGATCATCTACTGTCAAACATTCTATGTCCCATGAGAACATAGCGAGGCAGTTGCTCGTGTGAGTGAGCCAACCTTGTGACCTGTACAACATATTTGTATTGCATATCTCGTGCCTATGCATGTATAAATACACAAATGTATATACAAGAAAATTTTTTTTGAACTAGATAAAATGCATTGAATTACTAAGTAAGAGGAAACGAAAAAGTTCAGTACAACATGCCTTGTGCTTGCGTATTTGAACAAGAAAAAGGAGTTCAATACATCATGCTCTACGCATGCTCAAGGCCTTTACATGCTTGACAAAAGGATCTCTAGCTATAAGCTTGGTTAGGAGATCTGCCAACATCTTATGAGTAGACAAGTATTGAACTGTCACTTGTTTCTTAGCGATCATATCCCTTACAAAGTGATATTTTACGTCTATATGCTTAGTACGATTGTGGTACTTAGGGTCCTTTGCATAGGCTATTGCTACTTGACTATCACAGTGAATCAGAGTTGGTGCCTCACTTCCACCATGGATTTCCAATCGTACTAAGAAACTTTTAAGCCACATAACTTCTTGGACAGCTGCAGAACATGCTACATATTCTGCTTCCATGGATGAAAGAGACACACACATTTGTTTCTTGCTGCTCCAGGAGATTGCTTCGTTATTCAGTAGGAAAGCATAGCCTAACGTTGAGTGTCGCCTGTCCAAGTCTCCTGCCCAATCAGCATCGGAATAACTCTCCGCGCGAAGGCTGTTTCCTTGATAGCACAACTCATAGTCCACGGTTCCTTTTAGATACCTCATAATCCTCTTTAAAGCTTCCTAGTGTTTTACTCTTGGATTGGATTGGAATCGGCTCACAAGTCCAATTGCGAAGCATATGTCTGGCCTGGTACACAACATGACGTACATTAGGCTGCCAACAGCACTTACTCTTGGATTGGATTGGAATCGGCTCACAAGTCCAACTGCGAAGCATATGTCTGGCCTGGTACACAACATGACATACATTAGGCTGCTAACAGAACTTGAGTATGGGACTCTCTTCATGAGTTCTATATTGCATTGTTTTGTAGGGCACATTTCCTCGCTTAGGTTATGTCCCTTAACCACAGGAGTATCTATAGGCTTATAGTCTCTCATATTGAAACGCTCAAGAGTCTTTGCTATGTATGCCTTTTGTAACAATGACAACAATTTTCTAGAACGATCTCTTCTTATCTTAACGCCTAAGATATATTCTGTTTCGCTCATGTCTTTCATCTCGAAGTTCAAGGATAACCACTCTTTGATCATTTCTATTAGTTTAAGATTGGTACCAGCTAGGAGTATGTTGTCGACATAGAGGGATAGAATGACAAAGTTGTCTCCAAACCGCTTCATATAAACGTAGTGATCTTCCTCTATCATTTCAAAGTCATAGGAGCTTATAGCTTTGTGGAACTTTAAGTACCACTGCCTAGATGATTGCTTGAGTCCATATATGGATTTCAAGAGTTTACAAACCTTTTGTTCGTCTCTTTCTATATGAAGCCCTCAAGCTGTTCCATATAGATTTCTTCATCTAGTTCTCCATTCAGGAAAGCGGTTTTTATATCCATCTGATGTAACTCTAAGTCTAAACTTGCTACTAGAGCCAGTATCAGTTTTATCGAGTTGAAACATGCAACAGGTGAGAAAGTGTCTCCGTAATCCACTCCTTCCTGTTGCGTATACCCTTTGGCAACTAACCTTGCTTTGGGTTTATCAATTGATCCATCAGCCTTACGTTTGTACTTGAGAACCCACTTGCTCCCAATTGCCTTTCGACTAGGTGGTAGATCAACTAATTCCCATACTTGGTTGGATTCCATGGAATCCATTTCCTCTTGTAAGGCCTTTTGCCATTTTTCCTTAGCAGGTCTTGTTAGTGCTTCTTTAACACTTACGGGGTCTTCTTCATCGTTTTCTGGACTAATAATGAAGGTTGCTCCTTTAATTGAGAAGCGTCTTCTAGGAGTTTTGTCTCTTTTACTTCGCCTAAGTAGGGTTGCTGCAGGACTTTCTTCCTGTGGCTGGGTTAGACCTCGTTGTGAAAATGGTTCAACCCTCCCACTCAGATCAGTAGACTGAGGAACACTTTGTTGTACCTCATTGCTATCATCCTCATAAAGACAACTTGTTCGATCAATACTCCCTCTGCTAGGAAATTCGATTTCTATGAATGTTGCGTCCCTTGACTCTATCTCAGTCACTGGGCCATCATCATTTTCACCAATGAAGACATACCCCTTAGAGTTCTCATAGTATTTTATGAAGATACACTTTTTGCCTCTTGGTTCTAGCTTGTCATACTTATGGGAAGAATCACGAATGTAGGCCACTGACCCCCATGGTCTTAGGATGCTTAGATTTGGTTTGCGGTTTGTCCATGATTCATAAGGGGTTGTGGTGATTGATTTAGAAGGCACTCGGTTAAGTATGAATATGACAGTTAGAAGAGCATCTCCCCAATATGAGGTTGGAAGCTCAGCTTGTGCCATCATTGATCTAAACATATCGGGGAGAGTTCTGTTTCTCCTTTCAGCAACTCCTTTTTGTTGAGGAGTGCCGGGGATTGTTAGTTGCCTAACAATACCCCTTTCTTCACAGAGCTCCTTGAACTGATCAGAGACGTATTCTCGACCTCGATCAGTTCTTAAGGCTTTGATTCTTGAACTTAGCTGATTTTTCACTAAATTGAGATATTTTCTAAAGCACTCTAATGCCTCAGATTTGTGGAAAATCAGGTAAGTATAGCCATATCAGGAAGAATCATCGATGAAGGTAATAAAATACCATGCTCCGTGACATGCCCTAACACTCATTGGTCTGCAAATCTCAGAGTGTACCAGTTTAAGAGGGTGGTTAGCCCTGGTTGCCTTTCTAACAGGTTTCCTTGTGCTCTTGCCAGCGAAGCAATGTTCTCACAGAGACATTTTCTTTTTGGACACGTTTCCTAGCAAACCTTCTTTTGCCAGTTTGGTCATGCGTTCTTGACCAATATGTCCTAATCTAGCGTGGCATATATCGTAATTGACATCGAAAGAAAGTGCATAGCAAGAACTAGAAAAATTGTCATTAAAATTCTCTAAAACAAAGAAACCATCCGAAACAGAACCGGAAACTGAAAAATTAGTCCCATACGAAATGTCTACTGTGAAATCATGAAAAAAGACATTGAAATGAAATTTAACTAAGGAAATAACAAACACAATATTTTGTCGGATTTTCAGAGTGTAGAGGACATTTTGCAGGACTAGGGTTTTTCCTCCATGCAGGGTCAGCTCACAAGTACCGATCCCTTTGACTTCTACTCTCGCATTGTTCCCAACATAAAGCCATCTGCTTCTTGCTGGTAATCGACGAAATTCTGTGAAGTTGCCACGATCCTTGCTCACATGGTCTGTGGCCCCTGAGTCTTTTTCTGCTCAGGGCAGTCCTTGACATAATGCCCCTTCTGTTAGCAAGCATAGCATTTGATGGTTGCTATGTTCCGCTTCTTTGCAGGTTTCTTACCTTTCTTGAAGGAATTTTTTCCCTTCTTCACTTTAGGGCCGCTTTTCTTATTTTGAGAGCCTTTGCTTCTCTTGGATTGGTTTTGGGAGGTCGTTTCTCCCTTTCCTTTCAGTTAAATATGCCTTACTGATAGGTTTCACAGTTTCCATCCGGTCATCCTCCATTTGGAGGTGGCGAGCTACATCAGCAAAGGTTTTTATACTCTCGTTATGAGTAATAGGGTGTTTCATGGTGTCCCAACTTGCTGGGAGAGATCTCATGACAGCTTAAATCTATTGCTCATCAGATAAGGCGCCTCCGGCTTCCTTAAACTCCCTGATTAAGTTATGCGTTGCCCTTAGGTGATGCCTTATGGGAGTGTTAGGACCCAGCTTAAAATTATCAAGTTTGACAGTGAGTCTCCTAAGCCTTGCAGCAGAGGTACCGTCAAATTCGGATTTCAGCACTGCCCACATGGCAGAGGCAAAAGGGTGTGTTTCGAATTGCACCAACACATCATCAGTCATGGCACTTAGCATAGTAATTCTGGCGATAGTATCCCTTCTTTTCCAGGCCGTGTAGCCGTCCTGGTCCCTTCGCGATGCATTCGCCTCAGGCTCTGGAAGAAAAGTTGTCAACACATCAATGACTCTTGTTCTTTGAGGAAATATGATATCTTACGATGCCACATGCTGTAATTGTCTCCATTCAGCTTGTCACCTCCTACGAGATCAGCTATAATGGACTTGATTCCTCTTTGAGACATCGTGCTATCATATAGACAACAATGCATTTTAGTATGGTATGCAACATACACGTTATTCAAGTAGGTCATAGATCGTCCGGGTAAGAGTCTTGCCATTTTCATGATCAGGAGACAACTAGGTTGGCTCCCATCTCATTACTCTTGGTTAGCCTCTTACCTTTCTTATCTTTGACTTTCCTTGAACATATCTCCAATTTGAGTTTTCCTTATGAAACTTCCACTCAAATAAAGCATTTATAATAAAAAAAACTTTATTAACGAAGCATAAATGTTTACAAAGATTTGGATAATTCAAAAATAAAGTCTCAAAGAGTAAACATAAAATGAAAAAGGAAAAAAATTAAACACGAACAAAAACTCATTCGTTTATGATATATTTTATCATGGGTTCTCTCAAACTTTTTTTAACATCCTTCCAGCATCTACAAAGACTTTGCTTAAAAAATCCTTCACTAAATATGTGTCCCCTCCTTGCCAGTTCCTCTCTGTATTGGATTGCAATGTTTGAGAAAAAGAGTACGTCTTACTCATTGATAATTTGTTTAGCATAATAACTCAATTTTGAAAATAGACATTTTTTATGCTTGTATTCATCAGCATGCTTTTTTGCTATTTGTTCTATTAAATTTATGTCCTTGGGTCTGCAGACTTCTTCCTCTTGTTGGTCAGGAACACATTTCCTTTTACCAGTGCTCCCCTCAGGTACATTAGAGTTCACTCATGATTGAGGCGTTTTTCTTTTATTTGTACTTTTTTCAGCATAATTATTTGAAGACATTGAAGCATCAGAAATGAGAGAATAACTTGGATATATTTCAAAAGAGTGGTTAGAATTTGAGTTTGCCATTTCCTAAACCCAAAAAAAAAGAAGTTAAGAAAAATATAAAAATAAATATTCAAAACATTTATTTGGAGCTTATGATTTTAGAAATATTTCAGGTCAAATAGGGCTCCAAAATAAGCCCGCACGCTCCCTCACACGCCCCAATAAGCATCTCAAAAAAATTGTTTTTTTTAATTATTCTTTTTTGGGTCGGGTCAGTCTACTGACCTGACTTCCAGCGAGGAACCGGGTCAACCAGACCCGAAAACGCAGCCTTTCACTTAAAGTGAAACGCTGTGTCCTGGGCAGCCCAAAACGGCTTCGTTTTGGGCTGGTCAGGTCGTCCCTGACCTCCAGCCAGGTTGCCCAAAATCCGGCTGGAGCTCCAGCGGGTCCGTTGCGACCCACCAATTTCAAACCTCTATATCTTCCACCTTCGAGCTCCGTTTTATGCATTTTAAGTGTCTATGAACTCATATTTTCATGCTCTACAACTCTATGGATTCATTTTCTTTAAAAAAAATATCATTTTTAAAGACCCAAAAACGGTTTTGTACGGTCGATGTTAGAGCTTTTCAAAAAATGGATTTCGATCACGTTTTTGAACCTCACGGCATTACAGGTAATGTTTTCGAGCTTCAAATATATAGGCAGAGTGTGTATTCAAGTTTAAAACACAAGCATATCAAATTCAAATGATATACGGGCATATTAGTAGCAGCGGAAAAAAACGAATATATATATTGAAAGCCTCAAGATCATCGTGGCTCTGATGCCAATGTTAGAATAATAAGACAATGGATCAAAAACATACGGGGTCGGATCTAGGGTCGGGTTGGTCGGATCTTCTTAGCCCACGCTTAAGCTAGACTATAAAAGTCTAAGGTTTTAGGTGCACAGCAGAGCACCTCTTTGCAAGAAAGAAATAAGAGAGAGAGAGAGATAGTAGGAAAGTTCAACTACTGGAGTGATTTGAATTGATAGGGGGAAGACTTTATTTATAACTTTTGTCAGGGGTATTTTGGGTAGCCAAAAATATCCATTGAGCCCATCAGATAAAATTTGAGATGGGATATATAAATATATCCTTATAATATCATGATATTTGAATTCAAATCCAGAATCAATCAAAATTAATTCTAAATATATATTTAATATATATTTAATCTACACAATATAAATTAATTAATTTAATATAAACTAATCAGATTTATATCATAACCGATTGGATATGATTCAGGGTGTTTGACTAAGTCAAACATATCATAATATCGCCTGGATATTTGACTGGTATATTCTCTTTATACCCGGTCAAATAATCCGGCCCATTAAGGGTGGATCCAAACCCAAAATCCAACATGAAATGTATATACTTGGTCCCTTCAAAGACGGTCACGACAATTTGCCATAGCAGCTGCATATTCTTTCTTGTCAACATATACCTTTCGCTTATCTTGACCAACATCATTAATAGACGCCTAAACCACATTCAAAAGTTTCATAGATTTCTAGTTAATTATGAGAAAGTAAAAAGACGCACTCGTAAGCTTGTGCCACTTTCTCCTCCTTATGATATTCACCTACACATGATAGGCAAGAAGCAATAAAAACAGAAATCAATATCTTCTTAAAGCAAAATGATGATTGACCTTGAAGAGTATCTGATGATGCTTCTGTAGTTAAAGCACTCAATTAAATTAGGTTCTAATTAATTTATAGTTTAGGATCAACTTAGGTAATTAGTTCCAAGGAGCAAGTTATGAGTTTCTCTATATAAAAGTTTAGGTGATGAAAAATGCAATAAAATGGACCTAAACTAAAATGCAAAATTCTAGTTCTAAATGCAAGATGCAAATGTCCTAAAATCTATACAAAATTAGATTAAACTAAACGAACACAAATGTAATTTTTGAAGAGGTTTTTTAGAAAGAAAAATTAAAATGATAAGCAAAGAAAATTAACTAGAGATCAAAGAAAATTAACAAGTAAAGGTGAGAGGTTTCTTTTCAAGTACAGTAGAAGCTAAAACAACTTAAGATTCACATAGAGTTAACTTTCATAACCTAAATCAATTAATTAGACCAAAAGAAGGTGATAGTAAAATTAATAAGTTTGACTACCTATTTGAAACAAAGGAAACTCTCAATTTCAAAAACTCTTAAACCATTATAGAACTCATAACGGTATAAGATTAGTTAATTAAACTCATTAAAATCAATGACAAATAATTCAAATTAATTCTGAAAATTATGCTTAGAATTATCCAATCAAACAATTAGATAATTTTACCAACTCAATTAAACAATCAAGAGATAAAAGAACCCGGGGAGAATGACAAAAAAAGAAGTTGGAAATTACAAATCCCAAATCAGGTTTGGTAACACAACTTTATTCGATATTGACGAGTTTGAATTTGCAAATGACAACAAATTTTTGTTGACATTCTTTATTTGGCATTAACAAAATTCCAGCTTCTTTTTTTGTCATTATCCCAATAACCCGAATTTGCAATTCAAACAACATGGGTAATTAAATCCATAATGAAAATTTAATTAATAGTGTGAAGTTTCATAAACATAAATTTAATTGATTCATATAATCTCCCAAAATTATGTCATTTAATTTAATTGATTCATATAATGTCCCAAACTTATATCATTTTTACCATATGATAAAAAATATGGGGTTTAAAATATTTTTAGCTATTTGAAAGGAATCTAAAAAATAAGTTTCAATATGTTATTAAAAAAAAAAGAAATAAGTTTCAATAAATGTGATTAAAAATTAAAAATATAAAATTTTATGATATAATCTAAATTAATAAAATTATAAAATATTAAAAGTTTGAAAATATATGTATTTGAATAATTTTTATAAAAATTATTTTTAAAGATGTTTAAATAATTCTCATATTAAGAAAGGTATTTTGGTCAAAATAAAATTTAAGAGTCAAACTTAACGGTTAACTTGGATGGATGGAAATGAATTCTGAATCATATAAAGAAGGTTTGTGTAGCACACTTTTTAAGTTCAATGTAGGTTTACATTTTCAAATTAGAGGGGAAGTTTCTGTAATTTAAGTAAAGTAAAAGGATGATTAACATATTTTACTCTATTGTCTAATGGATATTTAGTTTTGAGCTATGTGTCCTTAAGATTTTTTTTTTTCGTGTGCGTTCTTATGGATTATAAATATTCACATAGCATAGCACTTGATTCCTGAGATTATCATGTCCGGTTGTAAGTGGCTAGGATGTTGCTCAATGTGCCCGGTAGTGTTCATGTCTTTTGTCTGAATTAGTGAAGATTGAAATTGGGTAAATTTTGAATTAAATCAAATTAAAATTGGCGAAACATCTGTTTCGATCAATGTTTTAAAAATCGGGCAGAAAGTTGAACCGGAAAAACCAATGAATTATAATTCAAACAGGAGAATTGCTCAGACTGGTGATGTAATAATTAAATAAAAATAATGTTATAAATAAGTACATTTAAATAATTCAAAATTATGATGACTAGTTTCTTAGTTCTTCTGTTAAAAATAACTCATCATTATCTTATATGCTCTCAATTTGAGTGTCCGTGGATAAGGAACTTGAATGTATGCTATCCTATCATAATATTAGATAAGTGAATAGTTATGCGAACAGTGAACATTGCTAGTGATGGTATGAGATAAGTGAATAATTATGCGAACACTGAACATTGCAGTGATCACTCCCTCCGGTCCTCCATATAAGTAATTAACAACAAATCAAATCACATAAATCAAAATGTTTGTTGAAATTAGTTAAAATGAACAAATGTGTAAGATGTCATTTTTTTCGAAGTATTCTCTTATTTATTGAGAGGAAGGAAAGAGAAAAGACGAGAGGGATTTTAATATTATCCTTTTGATGAGGGGAGAGGAGAGGGGAGAGATTTTTTATAATCTAATAAGAGTGCCACAGTTACCATTCCTTTCCCGCGTGATTTGAGATCAAAAGGATAAACTAATTATAGGAATATTAGTAAGAACAAGCTTAAATATTATTATTTCCCTCCAAATTCTCCCAATTCACGAGGGGAGGGTTATGAGAGAAGAGGATGGAAAATCTTAAAAATTTTTCCCTCCTCCTAAAAATTTTAGTAACCCAAACAAGGGGAGGAGAGTCAAATCCCTCCGGCCTCCCTCTCCCTCTCTTCTCCTCTCATGCCAAATAAGCTCTTAGTGGTTTCAATGTGAGCAATATATAGTTGTCTATCATAGTTCACGCAAAAGATTGATTTTTAGTAGTCAATCACACAGCCATTTAAAACTAATACTTAAAAATTATGATTGTTCTATTTTTGGACCTTTTTTTTCTCTATTTACTCAATAATTTAACAAGCACAAATCCCCGTATTTATAGGCTTATGATACTTGCCTATATTTTAAATCTAAGGGGATAAGTGGAAGCTTTTTTTGGCCATTCGATAAGTAGGGATATTATGTAAGGTAAAGAGTTTTCATTGGGAAATTTCTGGAGACAGATTTGTTATTAAGCAATATAATTGTGGTCTAAATAGGTTTGTCCTAATGAATTTTTATAGTGACGGTTTTAAGAGGTTTCAAAGCTTAAGTATAGATGAGCCTTGCTAGAAAAGGGATGGAAAATTTGGCTTGAATTATAGTGGGGTGTGTAATTTGATATCGAAAAGAAAATTGGAAGGGAATGTCAATATGATCATACCGTAATAAAATTTATTTTACGATTTTTTGTATGTTTTGCATAATTTATTTAAGGATTATTATGCAAGAAATATATTATTAAGATATTTTAAATAGATGAAATGGTAATAAATGATATTTTATGGGAAGACATCAATGGAAGTTTCTATAGGGGGGCGCAAAGACTAACTTTTTTCACTCACAGAGAAAAAAACTCTACAATTTTCAAGTTAGATTTATGACTATCCCAATAAGCATATATGTGTTTTTATTATTTATACGTTCAACAAATAATGGTGGCATAATATTCAAAGGATAGTCATCTCATAGTAATTCATAACGTTATATGTTATTCTTCTGATCTTTAATATAAGATCTATTTAACTAATTTAATTATATTAAAAAAGTTAGGTAAGTTAGTTAATTATAAGAAAAGTGACACATTTTTCCTAGAACACTATAATCATCTTTCTTAATACCCTCTTCCTCTTCCACTTGATTATGGTTGAGGGAGTATCCATAGGGATAATTTAGAGAAAATTAATTAGATATGAGAAATGAGTCTTATATTTAGGACCAAAACCAATTTAAAAATTGAGTCCGATATTAAAG
Source organism: Neltuma alba (assembly GCF_004799145.2). NCBI lineage: Eukaryota > Viridiplantae > Streptophyta > Magnoliopsida > Fabales > Fabaceae > Neltuma > Neltuma alba. The sequence goes on from NW_021632621.1 coordinate 70,940, forward strand.
ACTAGAGGAGTAACATTTTTAGGATTATACTAAGTGCCAATTGGTTACATTTGTGGTCGTGGTTATCATCACATTGTCGTTGATGTTTCAAGATCTATAAACCCTAAACCAAACATCACTATTACTCCTTCAGTATTTAATACAAGATCTAATATGAGAGTTAATATTAATTATATACGTAACATCTATTTCATATTTTTATCAATTTCTTTTTTTCAAATTAACTTCATTGATGTTCTCCAACGATGATCAAGTAGGAGAGTGAGGGAGGGAGAGAATTAAAGAAAATGCTTAGAGTATTTGTTTTTATAATTATAACGCATTAATTACTATGACGTTTAGTATTTTTTAATATATTTCAAAAAACTTGAAATCTGAGTAATTAAATTGTGAGTGATCCATCTATCCCTGCAACTGAGCCCACGGCCAGCGGTGTCTAATTACTCTATATATGTGTACTTGCGTATAGGCGCATAGCGCTGCTTGGCTCTCAAGTTTCAGCGGCTTGCTTGCGAAGTTTCAATTTCAAATGAAGAGTCTTTTTAGTTTCGCTGAGATGAGCAGCACAACTGACTCTTTAGCGAACGCCTGTCAAGTTGCTGAAGATCTTTACCTCACCCGAGCAAATTATGTGGAGAATGAAGCTGATAAAATCTCCAAATTGCAAGAACAATTTGATGTTGCCCTGAAACTCCTCGATTATATTCCTTCAGGTAAATTTTCTTTTCGATATTCTTGTACGACAGAGTATTCTATTCTCCTGATAAACTCTGTGTATCCGTCTAAAATGGGATCGTGCGGGATCTCTCTTCTACTACTCCGGAAAACTGAGGCAGCGGGGTATTGGGATTGAGAAAATTGAACATAATTAAAAATGGGTGTGAGACGCTATGATGTGATATTTGTGGGGTGAGGGAGGCTGTTAGCGGTTAATATAGTGGACCGAGCGTGTGGCGTTGGGTGAGGGAAGGAAAGTTTTGGTTTTGTTGATATATTCTCTGATCTAGTGAGTTCTAGAGGAATACTTTTCTTTTTGCTATCATTCTACTGTCTTGTTTCTTTTGCTGACTAAAATGTATTAGCTTTATTTATTGAATAATCCAAATTTTGATTTTGGTTTAGTCGAAATATCCAAAATTCATTTCATTGATTTTTTGTAATTCAAAAAACCATAAATGATCCCTTTTGCTAGAGGAAAGAAAGTTACCCTTGGAACAAGCAACATTTAACTATCTGAGAGGGAAGATATCGGATATGTGCCCTCGCTATAGCAAAGAAGCAGAGGATCACCTATTTCATTCAGTAAGTACAATGAAGTTGTTAGTTTTTGCGTCTAAGCGCACACACGGTCATGACCGACTCTTCTATTTCTCTGCAGCAGGTCAAGTTAAGCCCACCAGTTGCTAACGCTTGGTTATGTTTGAGTAACTGCTTTTATGAGAGAGGGGATCTACCTGTGGCAAAAGACTGTCTCTGTGTTGCATTAAGCAAGGTTAATGCTGAAATTAAATTCCTAGTACTTCTCACCAAAAAAAAAAAAAAAAAAATCCCTGGTACTTGGTCGAAATTGAAGATGATATGTTGTAGAGCCGAATTGCATGTTATTTTTGTTTTACTTTTTCCTCTTGTTGATGGATGGAAACTTATTGAATGACAACCATGACTTTACCCTATCTGATCTTGTTCATATGGTGGGATTCTATTATGAGCTTGATAGGTTTGAAGCTTTTAATATTGATTAATTGTCACCATGGGAGAACAAAATGACCTGGAAAGGTGAACATAGATAAACAAATAAACGAGGGAGATAAATTTTTTCTGAATATATATATTTGAGATTCTTCATTGTAGCTTGAGTGGAAAGCAAAATCAATGTTTTAAGTGAGGATGGCAAAATTCTATAGAGTTATGACATCTTTGGTTCGATGAGGGCCATCTAGTTGAAGGGGAATGCTTGGATTTTCTTGAACAAGCCTTTGTGGTTAAATCTAATATGGTCTATGATTGTTCATAAGGCTTCTCTTTGATGTTCAGTGAGCACATGGATTAATAAGTGCTATGCCGCTTAATAAGGCTTCTCTTTGATGTTCAGTGAGCACCCAATTTTATACTCTAATAATATAACAAATACTTTTTAGCCTTCCCTAATACAAATGCTTAAATATCTTTTACCATAGCTGCTATGCCGCTTAATAAGTGCTCCAGCTATTTTGTTTTTTCTAGATTGATTGAGATGGTATCTTGATGTAGTAGTTTTCTTCTTGATTTTTGGATATTACCTGTAGAGAATTTTGTTACAGAGGAGAAATTTATTGGGATGACTGAATATGTTTATGATTTTAAAATAACAACATGTGTGTGTGTGTGTGTTAAAAGCCATAAATTTCCTTTCCAAGTTTCAGTTTTACATTCCTCTGGTTCAGATTTTGTGCGTTGATTGGCATAATGATAGGCATTGGTTGTTCTTTCAGGGTCCTGATAAGAAGATTCTTTGTCAATTATCAATGCTTACTAGAAAAATGTCAAAAGGTAAGGGATTGAATTGTAATTTTATCATTCAATATCTTTTAAGTTGTTCAAATTCCTTGGTAATTGTAAGTTGTAATGTTGTTAGATTGCATATGGGGTGTTTGTGGACGTGACTTTGGTTCGTTTTATAATGCAAGTACTATTTGGATTTCTACGTATCTGTCCCTTCTCAGGTGCTAAGAATGAGGCAGAACTTCTTGAGGAAAGCATTCGACATGCCAAGGAAGCTATTGCTTTGGATGTCAAGGATGGGTATTCTTGGTGTAAGATTTCTTTTACTACTAACATATATTCAAAGAACAAAGTCTGATTTGGTATCAAGCAAAAAGTGTACTCATTCATCAAAAAATCACCTTGAACATTTGAAGTTCATATCACCTTGTCTTTATTTGAGCTCCATTATATAAGTTATCTCCTCTCAGGGAATGCAAGGAGTCATATATTATCTTTTATGATGTGGGAAATTTGGCTGTTTATAGAGATGTCAATGATAGAACAGAACATACTCACGAAGATAACAAAATACTTTTATTTCTTTCCCTTGCAGTGATTGAAATAAAACATCATGTTGATGCAGAACAATGTAGAGGGAGGGGAGTGAGGGGAGAGGAGAGCCAAGGGATGGGGAGGCTTTGCTGTCATCTGTCTCTTGTGCTGGATTTCCCTCCTCTGTCTTCTCTCTGTGGGTGGGGGAAATTGAGTTGGAATTGTAGACAAGAATAGTTCAAAACGCATTGTTTATTTCACTGAGAAGGAATGTATTATACAAAGGGAGCGAGCCTTAGTAAGTTATAAGTTATGCTTAGTGCAACTAACACCTAATATATAATAAATGAAAGGCTATTTACACTTGTATTCTCACATATCCCCTGAAGTTGGGGTATAAATTTTAATCATGCCCAACTTGTTGCAACCAAGATATTTAACACGAGACACCCAATTAATATCCACTCCTAACATGCCCTGTGGAGATCAAATTCAGTTTTTATGATGTGAATGAATATTGCACATAAGTGGCCCAATTTCCTTTCTCCTTGTTCACTTTATAATACTTAGCTGTTCCTAAAATAAATGGCAACATTTATATGTTTTGACATCATACTGATCTTCCTGGCAGATAATTTAGGAAATGCATGTTTTATGAGTTTTTTGGTCTCTGGAGCTCGGGATGATAGCAAACTGTTAGATTCTCTAAAAGCATATCTAAATGTTGTGAGCATGCTGAAAACTTAACCATGGTAGTTTGTGTATTTAATAAAGTTATCTCCTTTTTTTTTGTTGTTACTTCCATTATAAGAAGTTGATGAGCATGTGACTTTTAGAATACTCTTTATAATAGTATTGGGATGGGTCGCCACTAGGTCCAAGACATTATGGTTTTTCTGGTATTAATTTTTCAATTTGTTCTGATATTGTTAGGATTTACTTTTATACCATGGTATCTTTATTTATTCTTTAGGATGGCCCGTAGCTTTTGGGCCTAGGATGGCAAGGGCTTATCATGAGGAAATAAAGACAATAAGATAGTACAAGATGGTTGGCCATGTGTGAGTAGGATAAATTAGAGAAGAGAGTCTGTGCACGGGGTGGGGAGGTGTTTTAAGGGGTTTTTCATAGAGAGGGGGATCAATGAAGAATTTGTCTTTGTGTGAGGAGAGAATCCTAACCTCTCGAAAGCTTAGTGAGTGTCTTTTCTTTTCCTATAGTTTTTTTAATATATTTTCAATGTTGCGTGTTTTAATTTGTCAATATGTTGCATCAGTTGATGTAATGTGAGTCTTCTATTTTATTGAGTCACAATCAATATCAGACATTTGTGTTCAGTCCATATTGGATTGGCTTGGCTTGGCTTGGCTTGGGTTCCATCAGTTTTATCTATTTTTTGACTATGATTTCTTTATTTAGGAATATACTAGGGAGTGGCTGGCTTGTAGTCAAACATTGTGCTATATATGTTTTTCTGTTGGCAGGATAAAAGAACATGCTGACTTTGCCTAAGAAAATCCTCAGAGATTATTATACTGTGTACTACCACTAGTGAATTGTAGGTTTTTGTTTTAATAACACAGAAGACGTAATGTCTTTTTTATATATACCAGGATAAAGATGAAAGAATGAAGTCCAACCCCCATTTATCTTTTAATAATGCCAAAGTAAGTGCACTTCTCCTCCTCTGTTTGTGCTTTTGTATCTTTGATTCTTTATTGAATTGTGTCACATTTCAACAATTCACTATGCCTATATTTTCAATCCTTCCGAAACCTTTATTTGCTCTCTGATGTGGAATTCACGATCATGATGATTAGTTGCTGCAAAGCCTAACATTATGCTATCATTATCTAGCGTGGTCTTGTGTCCATTATCTTAGGTTCTAGTTACTTTCACTATCAGTTGATTTTAATGGAACCTAAACACACAAAAATAAAAATTTCTCACAAGCCTTGTGTTTGATTTGACATCTTTGGTGAGGAAAAGAGCGTAGGAAAAATGTTTAACCATGAAAATGTGTCTTTTCAACTTAAAATTAGGAATGTAGTCATTCAGTTATTTGTGTATCAATTTTTATTTCTGATTATTTGAGATTTTGTTTTGCATGTGACATTTATTTTCCATTATACACGTGGCTCATTATTATCAAGCCTTGTGTAATGGAATGATTTTTAATTGGTGAAGGGGCACTTAACTATCACCACAGAGACTGATTTCTGATTTTTCTGTACTCTGTTCTCTCATTTTTGTGGGCGTAATTATTCTCTTTTTTCCTTGCATTACATGTCTAGATTTTACTGCTTCTTTTCTTAATTTAATTCCTCGGAAAAAGTTTGTTTTCACCGTCATTTATGGAGACACTTTTGGGTTCTCGTTATCAGTTTATCTGTGTTCTTTCTTTACTTGCACACAGAATGGAACCCGTGAATATGCATATAAGTATGTGCCTCTTCCGTTTTGGTCGTGCCTCTTAACAATCCCCAACTCCTTAAGTAATGAAAGACACAAAAATAACTTTGTCAAATACTCAAAATCATTCATACTGCCTGCTTTGCGCATCTTTTGTTTCACACAAATAGTATCTAGTTATGACTTCTGCTTGTGAATTGTTGTCATACATAATTTTGTTACAGTTATTCAGATATCTAGAGGATTATGAGGGGGCCATCAGTGCATTTGAGGCTGTTGTTTAAAAGAACCCCAAGTCTGAATGCTGCTGCCGACGTTCAGAATATAGTCAATCTACTTGACGAGCTGGATAATCTGATGAGGGTAAAAAAAAAATTTTCGCATTGATTGTGGGCTATGAAGTACTGTGTGTCAATATATAGCCACTGGCTTCTTGATTGCTATTTTTATTTGATTTGCTTTGGTAATTTGATTTCCTAATATGGAGGATTCATATAATGATAGAAGCTGGTAATTGCACTAATCATTTATTCTAGTTTTTCCCCATTCCCTCTCTCCCCTTCACAAAACAAGAAGTATGAAAGAGAATGATGACAGCCAATAAATTATTTTTGTAATTTATCTGATATTAGAGTTCTTGTGCTTCATGAAAGATATATATGCAGTGGGGGCATCTAAGATCTAAGCGAAAGGCAAGATTGGCCTCATCTTTGGCTGTTGTTAAATGTAAGCTACCTTTTGAACTATATATTTTAGTTCATAGCGTCCTTAAATTTTGCTGCCTCTCCTCACCACTGTTTTTTTTCATGTTTTGAATAATATTTGATTAATAAACTCACTGCATTCTCATTCTTCCTCATGAAAGTGAATTCATCATACAAAAGAGCTACCATAGACCTTTTATTGAAGGGTTTGAACAGAGCAGTAACTGTGGACGGGAGGGTATTGTGCTTTGTTATGAATGACGTTGATGTTCCCCTGTAAGTTTTGATATCCTGAGAATTATTTTCATGTTTGAATTATGTCCAACGCACTTTCTTTGCTGGTGATGTTATTATTTTATTGCATGGTATATCAGAAGTCTATGAATTATATGCTGATTCTTTTAAGAGTATCTATTTTTATTATTTTTATGTTTTCTTGCACAGAATCTGTTCCTATTTAAGCATATTGTGTGTTTGTGTGTATAAAGTCTTTTGGAGGTAGAAGAGTAGTTGCTATTGCTATTATGTTTTTTTTTTCTTTTCTTTTTTTTCCCTTGGGGGGTTGGATCATGGTCAGAATTTAGGGGTTTCAACATTCAAAATTGTTTTGTCAATGTAAGGCAACCATATATAGCAAGTGGAATGGCAAACTCATGATGAATATTATCTGAAAAATGAAATTAAGCATTCATCTCTTTTAGAAAGATAAAAGATAAGTGTGGGGCAGCATTTTAATTGTAGTTTCTTTTTATTTCCTTGCTAATAATTGTTACTATACACCTTTTCCTGTATAGAAGAATTTATTCGCCTGTGTTTTCCATTTCTAGTTACTTGTTTCTAGTAGTGAATGCTGGACCCATGGGTAGAGGGTACAATTTATATATATACATTTTAATTATTTATATTTGAAAATAATATGTATTTCAGAGAAAATATTCTCATTCGAATTATTGAATTATGTCAATAAGTCGCCTTTAATATTCTATCACTTAAATTTAGAAAACATGTCGTATTTAAATTGAAAAAATATATAACGAATTACACATATCTGTAGTTTCACTATCTAAATACTTATAATAGGATATAATTTTATGATAATTCATGTAACACTTAAAAGAAGGATACAGCTAAAAAATATATCATGCGTTTTTTTGACCAGGGAAATAACTTTCATTAAACCAGCAAAAACAAAGGAAAACAACGTTCAGCAGAAAAGAAAGCAGCTAAAAGATAAAACTAACGAACAGGAGAATTTAGCCTATGCCTTCCCTGTCTGCTTCAGAAGCACCCTGGTCCATAAGAGAAGTGTTCTCATCTTGCGCGTCACGAAGAATGATGGAAGCTAGAGGAGGTGGAGATTCAAGAATCAGACCTTTAGGTCCCAACTCCCTTGAAGCCATGGCAGCCAAGTAGTCGGCAGCAGTGTTCCCTGAACGAGGAATAAGAGACAAAGAAATCAATCTTCGATCAGACAGCATATCAAGAACATCAGCTGCAAGATCATGAGAGATCCATGATAGATCCATGGGCAAGATCATCAGCTAAAAAATATATCATGCGTAGTCACTTAATATCATAATATTTTCATGAAATGTTAAGAATAACATTTTGAAAGAAAATGATTTCATCTCATAATCAATTAAATTAAATGTTGTAGAAAGTCTTGTACCAAGGGCTGTGAGTAGAGATCCTAATAAGACATGGAGGGAGTGAGTGATTCAAGATAAGAAGTAAACAGTTAACAAAATACATCATATTCACATTATGAACAAAGCTTAGGATAAGTTCCTTCCAACCATTGGCCAAAAAGAAAAAGTTTCTAATAATCATTATGTCAAGTTTTTGGAACACAATTTGTCATGTTTCCTATTTTTTCATTTAATCCAGATGAAAGAAATAGGACACATGACAAAGTGTGATTAGAGAACTTGACATAATGGTAATAAGAAACTTGACCTAAATTTTGTCCATACATTACTTTATATGCAGGGGCATTTGCTGCCTCCTATGCCCAAAGGGCCTCAATATTTGAGGAGGTACAGCTCCACCCAGAGGCTCTCTTAGAAAAATTACATGGAGACGTTGTGGAATTCGATAATTAACCCCGGGGGGTGGTTGCTAGCACCGTCTGTCTGTCTTATTTAATTTTGAACCTACTAAACGTAATCTCAATTGTATTGTTGTCCAGTTCTTATTTAGTATGTTAACTTAAATCCAGTGAACTTAAATTTAAAACTTTGAACAGCAGATCCCAACTCTCCCACAATTTGTATTTTTGATCTTGTAATTTGAACTCAGTAAACTCATTTTTCCTAACTCATTGAACCCAAACTTACACATAATGTGATTAAACCCAATCAAGGCGAATTTAAGATCTTGAACCCATCCGACCAGAGCCCTGATATTATTTAGTTTACAATGAACTGTGTCTATTTGTTTTACAATGAACTCAAGCTGATATGAAGGCTGTTTGCTCTATGGGTAGTGCACATAGCAATCTAACTTTTGTGCGATAGTGTGGCAAGATGGCAAGATTTGTGACAATCCGGTATTTAATGTTTATATAGTTGTAAATATTACTACTCCCTCTGGTTCAAAATATAAGCTAACATTGGTTGAGGGGCTTGGTTTTTTTTTATTTTTTATAAGACAAACATTTCAAATTTGTCCAAGCATTTAATGAGTATTTTCCCATTTTACCCCTAACATATGTTTTTAATTTTTTTTTTGGTTATTGATAGCATCAATTGCAGAAAGTGGCTGGTTTACGGGCATGGAAAGAGAGAAAGGTGTTTTAAACAAAGTGAATAGAGGAGAGAAGCTTCAATATATAAGGGCATATTTGAAAAATATATATATGCCTTACACATGTATTGTTTTAAACTGCTTTTATTTTATTTCTTGATAAATGTAAATGAGCTAACCTTAGCTTATATTTTGGACCGGAGGAAGATTCGATAGGATTAGAATCGTGAACTTTTTGCTTCTTTTCTCTGAATATATGCCTCCTCTATACTCCATTTTGAATCAATGAGAAACAGTAACTTGAAGTCCCACTGATGGTTTTACCTTTAAGTTCAATGCTTATTCTCATTAGTAATAATTTTCTCCCCATACTTGACCACTAGCTTTAATAATATTGTGATGTAATGACTATAAATAAAATAGGGCTCATAAATGAATGCCTACCTGCGTAGTTATGAAAAAAATACTTAGAAACTAATTTGGGAGTCAATTTGGCATCTTATGTTATAGTTTTGTTCTGCAGATACTACTTGCTTCGTGATTCAAATCAGACTTGCTTTGTTCTTACAGTTTATGGTGTGCGTAAGGATGTGGTAAGAATTAGTTGCTGCAGCTTTATATTGTTTTCTTTTTCCTCCTTATGTACTTTAGGCTTATGAACATTAAGGACTTTAGGGTGATAAACCAGTGGGATAACTGAAGCTTAAGCTCATTCGGATGTTTGTGTGGTTTTAAGTTAGTAGAGACACTTGTTATCATTGTACTCAAAAGTTGCTTAGAGCAGAAATACTGCATTATACTTGTTTTGGAGTACCCATAGGGGCTTGGGTAAGGCTTGAATTTAGAAGTACGCATGCTGGGTGGTGAAGATAGCCTGGTAAAGAGAGTCATAGGAAAGACAAAAGGTGATGTGCTTATGTGTGGCCTTAGTGTTGCTTATGTGTAGATTTATGTTCACATCATCTAAGGCCAAAACATGAGAAGAAAAGGAGAGGAAAAAACAAAAGCATAGCTCTTATTGATATATTGTTTCTACTGAATAAGCATATTGGAATTATTTGGTCCTTTCTCTTTCAGATCAAAGAAACAGATCGGTTGACACTGCTGGACCCTAAATTCCGTCATTTTGATTTTTCGTGGAGGGGGAAGGTATGCTTTTCTATCCAATTCATGCTCACTCTAATTAATTATGTTCTGGTTGCACCACCAGTCCAATAATTTCCTGATTCTTCGGTCTGCATGTAATAAAGCTATTCATTCTGAGTATCCACCTTGTGTTATGTGTGTATGACATTAGCATTACCACTTTGAGTCTACACGCGTGGACTTCCCGGAACAAGTGCTTGTAATGAAAAAGTTGTGACTCCTCAACAAGCTATTCACTCATCCACCTACGCCCGACATATATGTATGCGGAGAGCATTGGGTGCTCATCAGTTTTGATGAGCACCCAATGCTCATCAGATCTGGATCGTCCAGATCTGATCTGGACAGTCCAGATTTAATTTTAATGTTATTTTTATTTTTTAAAAAATAATTATTTTAATAGATATAGGATAAAAAATAAAGATAATCTCCTAACTATCATTCTTTAAAAATATATTTTTTTCTATTTTAAAATAATTATTTTAAAATATTAAATCTGGACCGTCCAGATTAAATCTGGACGGTCCAGATGGCTCATCAGGTGATGAGCACCTGGTGCTCATCACTTGATGAGCACTGTATACGGACCCATATGTATGACATAAACCTCAAAGGGAGGACTGGTGACATCATACGAACTGTTTCTTTGTTGGCCATCTCAACGTAGCACTTTTGAGTTTTGAGGACAAACATAACTTCTTAAATATGTTTTTATATTTTCTATTTAATGATTTTTAGTTCGTTAAGTACAACTATCATACCTATTTATTTTAACGTTATCTTTTGAGGACCAATGTGGCTTCTTAATCATGTTTAGATGTTTTTAATTTAAATCCCATTTGAGGAAGTTAATGTTGATTATATTCTCCCAAAATTCACTAATTATAGTGTATTTTGGGAGAATATAATCGACATTATAGTGTAATCTCTTGACACTTCATGAGTGCCATTTTTTTTATCATGAATAGGAAATAACCAAGATGTCTTTTGGCCACTAACTATGGGGGATTTTAATCAAATCATTTATCCTCCAAAGAATTCAGTCAGAATCATCAGATTAGAGGGGCACAACTGTTTAAAAATGTTATCAATTCTGCTAATCTGATTGATGTTTGTCCTCATGGGAGTGGTTTACCCGGAACAATAAAAGACAAGCACTGAGGCGGTTTGGTAGAGGCTTGATCATGCCCTATGTAATGCTTACTGGCTTTCATCTTTTTCAGGCTTCAATCTTCAAATTCTTTTTACTATTGCCGGCTCTGATCATGCTCCCCTTTGTTCATTTTAGAGGAACAACAAACTTTTTTTTGGTAACAATCCTTTCAGCTTTGAAAACTTTTGGACTAAATTTTTTGAATGTGGCTCCATCGTAAGAAGGGTCTGGTTTTCTTTGTTGAATGATGATTGTGTCTGGGCTGCCATTTGTAAGCTTGAATCGTTTAAAAGAGGAACTTAAGCCCTGAAATAAATATAAAGTGGGTAAAATAAATAATAATATCCGCAATTTGGAAGCCATGCATAGTAATGCCCAAACCAGTTTGCATCTGAATGGTGTGATAAAATGGATTTCTGTTTTATTTCCGAAGCAAACTGGATTTATGGTTGGATTTCTTTTTTTGGAGTTTGATATAAAAAAGTTAAAGTGAGTTGAGTCTTAGAAGTTTACTAGGGTCAGCAGATGTGTTGGGACTGGTTTTTTTTGTTTTTTTGGTCACAAGAGAGGGCAAAGCTTGTTGGGACTGGTTTTTGTTGATATTATGGTTGGAATTTGAAGAAACGTCATGGGTTCAAAAAGCTCATCATTCTAAAGCCCAATTCGGGGACAAAAGTGCAACTTACTAAAAAAAAGGGAGGATTTTGGGGGGGAAAAAAGAGAGGATTTTTACTTCTAACCTTATACTAAAGGATAATAATAATTGCTGGGTCTTGGGACAGCACAATCCTGAAAACTTTGCGGTCAATCATTTTCTATAGCATTTTTCAAGTGAGGAGGAATCCATTTCCGAGGAGTATTCATCTAAATGAGTTAGATCTCCCAACATTTAGTTGGCTATAAACATATTTCATCACTAAAAATTTTGTGATGGAATTAAAAACAGAAATTAGCGGCAGAAACATTCCATTACTAAATTCTGCCACTAATCCTGTTATAACGGAATTAGCAACAGAATTTACCAATAAAATTTTATTTTTTTGATGGAATTTACGAGGAATAGAGTTTCTCGCTGATTCTGTTGATAATAGCCTTGGCTGAAAATGATGGATTCATTCGCTGGTCATAGGAACCCACCATACTGTCAAGCTTTTGTCCATACTTCCACCGTAAAGCCAAACGCCACCATCACTTGTACTTCGAAAATATGTCTCTAGACGCTTTAGTGGCGGTTCATGTCTACCTACTCACCCAATTTTACAAAGCCTACCATTACGTCCCTCTCTCTTACAAATTCCTGTACTCTTATTTGATGATCCACTTAACAAAATCTCCCCTCTTAAACACGTGCACAAAACAGCCATTGAATTTTGGTTTGCTTGAACACATTCTCTGAACTTCTAGAAACCTTCCAGACTCTGATTCTGCCATCTTGATGAGCCGAGAAGATCTTGTTTCCAACTGTTACAAGACCGTAAAGCCAAACGCCACCATCACTTGTACTTTGAAAATATGTCTCTAGACGCTTCAGTGGCCGTTCATGTCCACCTACTCACCCAATTTTACAAAGCCTACCATTACGTCCCTCTCTCTTACAAATTCCTGTACTCTTATTTGATGATCCACTTAACAAAATCTCCCCTCTTAAACACATGCACAAAACAACCATTGAATTTCGGTTTGCTTGAACACATTCTCTGAACTTCTAGAAACCTTCCAGACTCTGATTCTGCCATCTTGATGAGCCGAGAAGATCTTGTTTCCGACTGTTACAAGGGATTTAACTGACTCCTCTCCATCTCCGAACTTGTTGATAAGCTTGAAATCTGGGTCAGTCCTTCTGAGAGGCACTCAGAATGAAGTCTCCACATAGGGTTAAACAAGAAACAGAGGCAGTATGTCCAGAAGGAACAGCTAGTGGGTGATGTGATAAGGATTTAGAAATATGTGTGAAGGGCAACTGAAGCTTCGTCTGTTGTAGAGAAAAGGGACTGGTTTCTTCGGGTTCGCTAGCGGTGGAGTAGGACTTCATGGTTCAGAGAGTAATAATGAGGAGAAATTTTAGATTTTGAGACGGGGGAGAGTTTGATCATAGATGAGTTAAGGAAACGAGGATAGTATGTACACAGACACATATATGGAAAAATAATTGCACTAAGGCCCAAGGAACAAAGAGTACAACAAAAAGGTCCTACAAGAGTTTCAAATTACTTAGAAGGCCGAATCTAAGTGTAAGATATTGTAATTTTACTAAAAAACCCTAATTGCCCCTACTGATGCCCTCACTGGTTAATACATGATGTGATAATTGTTAGTATAACTAGTTTAATTGTTAATGACAAGTATGTGGTGCACATTAGTATTAGTTGTTAATATATGATGCAATAGTTATTAATGTTAGCACATTAACTTATCATTTTTGTGATGCTACAAGTCTAATAAATGACTTGTTAATGTAGGCACATTCAGTTACCATTGCAAGCTTCCTAAGTTGGTTTTTGGAATTTAATTATATTAATTTGATTTACAGAGTTTTATTTGAAGATTTAATTTTAAGCAATGAATGCAATGTACTCTCCACTTTAAATTGTATATGATAATTTAAAATGGCTTTTATTTTGAATAAGTTAATCATTTTAAAATAATATGAATTGTCATTTTGATATAAAGTGAGTAGTTATTCTTAGCATCCTTACTTGGTAATACTAGAACCTTAACTTGTCAATACAAGTGTTTGCAGTTTAGCGTAAATTGTAAGCACATGGATCATATAAGTAGCATAGAGATAATAAGATATTGTTCCCATGGGAACTAAGGCAAAACTAAATTAATTCTTACAACCATGCTTTTAATTGGGTTAAATGATAAATAATCTGAAAGGTTTGAGTCTAAAAAAAAATTAATTGATTAAAATAAGAACATAGCAGAGAAGAATGTAACAAAACTTTGAATTTTCAAGACAAATGGTGCCTATGATTATTTCTTACCATCGTATTTTGTAAAATTTAATCAACTTCCTAGCAATTAGAATGCGTTTGTCTAAGATTCTAAAACAAGTGGCTGAATGCGTTTGTCTAAGATTCCAAAACAAGTGATTAGGCTTTCTCAAGTCACAAATCAAGTTTTTCTTTTCATTAAAATCACAATCTCTTGCTGGTATTAATGAAAATCCACTTTGAGCTATAACTTAATGTGACAATGCAAGGTGAATAACTATACATCTGTATGTTATCAACAAACTATCCATTCAACAACTAAATTCTCTGGCCAAGCAAGAATTTATCCAATTTCTAACATTAAATTATCTTTCTCAAGCATAACTTAAATAAACAACAATCCAAATGGTGACCAATAACTCATAAGTAGAGCCAGAAAAATAAGTCATACCCGTCGAGCCGACCTCTTTAAACTTGTTTAAATTGAGGGCCGGCCTTGTAATTTGGAATTTTCAAAAGGAACTTGGACTTAAAAGGGCCACTCCTATATGGCTCGAAAATAAAAAAGTCAGCCCTGTAGGGTCGCAGGCCAGCTTGTTTAAGCCCACCAGCAATAATTTTTTTTAATTTATATATTTTTGACCCTGACCTAAGTCCCTACCATTTTACACACTCTTCCTCTCTCAGTTTCACTTTCGGTTTTTCACTCACTCTCAACTCCTCAATCTCTAATGGTATTAAAATAAATAAAAATATATTCTCCATATCCTAAATCAGATTTCAAATTTTCAATCTTGTTAAGTCTAATGGATGTTTTAGATTTTTCGTATGTTGATGGACATTTAGATATGATGATTTTTTATATTTGTGACTTAATTTAATTTTATTCATATTTATATACTTTACTAGTAATTTCATTAGTTTATTTTTATTTTTTGATAAAACATATGAGAAATATAAAAAATTTTAAAAAAAATTTAAATGGGCCGAAAGCCTGTGGGTTGGCCTTGAGCCCATCTGCTTAAGGGTCGGACTTAGCAAATTAGAGCATTTTTGAAATTTCGACCCTGTAAGTTTGGTCCTTTTAAGCTCGTTAGCCTTGCACAGAGCTGGCCCGGCCTGCCCCGTTTTCCCAACTCTACTCATAAATATAGGATAAACTCAATACATAGCAATTAAGTTTTAATCAATATAATGGTTCGAAATAAACCTAGAATAAGCAAATTAGCCACTCATATGCATCAAATAACTACACCTGCCTCTCACAAATACACCCGTATCAGAAAAATCAGTGAAGAAAGAAAGGGAAAGCAAGAAAATCGAGGAAAGAGGCTCCAACTCGCTTTAAAGCTTCAATTCCAATCTTCCCCGCCTTCAATCCCTGTTTCCTAAAGCAAAACCATCTCTAAAATGTCTTCATGAGTCAAGAATGGCGGCCTATCTCTTGCAGGTTGCATCCTGAATGCCTAACCCTCGAAACTTCCTTCCGTTTACCTTTTTTTTAGTTAGAAATTTGAAACTCCGCATTTCACTAAAATTCACTCTTTGCCGTGGTGAAGCTTCATTTGTTGTGACAAAGGTGCTCTGGAGACTTTTTTTCCCCCTCTCCAATTCTGCCCTTCCAACTTAGGCCTTCACTTTGGGCCAAACTACATGCAATCATAAGTCCATTACTAGATATTCAGATCCGGAATTTATCAAAATAAGGCATCACCTACCAGACCTCCAATTTTCTTAATTTTGTTCCAATTAGGTCTTCAATTTCTCATAAATGATAAGCAGGTGACTCCCCTTTAAATGCAATTGTGAATAAAACATGATAAAGTCATGGGAGTCATCAACAGGCAATTTCACTTGTAAATTCCTTGCTACTAAAAATTTGATATAAAATTATGATGCCATCTAATTTCAAGTTACATATGCTTACAAGATATGTTTTGCTTATAAATATGTCAAATAATAAATTTTTTTGCTTATATTCTAATGTAAAGTGACTTGTCATTGAAAACACCCTTGTTATTGCATAATCCCTCACTTATCAATACTTACTTTACCTTGTCATTTTCATGATAATAAAAATCTAATATAATGTCATTAATTACAATTACATTCTTGTATATGACTTCTCAATTGAATTTTATGTTTTCTTTATTCTAAACAGTATTTCTTTTAATAGTATTTCTTTTAATTTCCAGTCAATTGACTCATTATTTCATCAATAGTGTTCGAGTTGAATTTTATGATTTCATTGTTAATATTAGCATGTTAACTTATCAGTCTAGGCACTCTCACTTGTTAATTTCCTATTACTATAAATATGATATAATATTCACAATCAAGTTTTCATGGACTAGTTTAAAGAGAAAATATTCCTCCGCTACCATTAGTATTTATTATGATATACAATATAATCATTGAATAATAATAAGAGAATCATTAAATAGAAAATTATATTTGTATAATTCAATATCCAATACATTATAAATAAATATCATAAAATTTAAAAGAAATCAATCACTTACCACTCCCTATACAAAAGAATATTGTCGTATATTTAAATTCTAAAAGAAATGGGGAAATTGCAAAAAAAGACCTTGGAATTGCAAAAACGCAGATAGGGACCCTTGACAACTTCACTTTGGGTTTTGACAACTTCAGGGCATATTATTCTTGTCAAAACCTAAAGTGAAGTTGTCAAGGGTCCCTATCTGCGTTTTTACAATTCCAAGGTCTTTTTTTGCAATTTTCCCAAAAGAAATTCTATTAATAAAAAATTCCTAAAAGCAGGTTCTTGATCAAGCACCATCTCTACCGGCTGCATATTCACTCATAGCTACAATACTCAAAAGCAGTGAATGATGCCCGAAGAAATCTGACTTCTGTTGTCTCAAATTGCTTGAAAGAGGTAAATTGAATATGTGAGAAAAGAAATATAACAAGAAGTTGAGGGAAACCTTTCAAATTCTGTTGTACTAGATTTAAATTTGTTATTTCCTTGAAACCTGCATTATTGATTATCGCTAAGACATTCAATTAAATTAGGTCCAACTACAAATGCAATATAGTGATAACCTAGGTTATTCTTTCAAGAAACAATTTAGCTTTTCTTTAGATATAAATTTAGGTGATGGAAAATATGATGAAATGGACCTAACTAAAATGCAAAACACTAAGTCTAAACGCAATATGTGAATGCCATAAAATCTATATGAAAATGAAATTAAACAAAACGAATGCAAATAAAATTTTTGGAGAAATTTTTGTAGAGGGAAAAATTAAAATGCTAAAAGGAAAATTAAGCACAAATCAAAGAAAATTAACAAAGCCAAAACAAGGGATTTTTTTTTAGGTAAGGTAGAAGAGCATAACTTAGGATTCGTAACGACTTAACTTTCATGGTCCAAATTAATTAATTAGACCAAAAGGAAGTGATAAGAGAGAGAAATTAATAAGTTTAATTACCTATCTGAAATAAGAAAAACCCTCAAGTTCATGAATACTTAAACGATTAGAAAATTCATAATGGGATAAGGCCAATTAATTAAACCGTTAAAACAAATAACAACTTATTTAAATTAACTCTGAAAATTATGTTTAAAATTATCCATTTAAATAATTAGACAATTAGCCAACTTAATTAAACAATCAAGAGGCAAAGGAACCCAAATTTGCAATTCAAATCACATTGATAATTAAACCCACAATGAAAACTCAATTATTGTTATGAATATAATAATATCTTTGTAGATGTCCATATATCTCTCATTATCTCTTATATCTCCTATAATCTCTAATATCTCCCATTATCTCTATATCCTACAATTATCTCATATTATTATGTAATCTGTAGATTCTATCAAAGGTGTAAAGCTATGCCTATAAACAGAGGCCACGTATAATATATTGAGCACTCTTGAATGGAATAAGAAATACTCTCTCTTGTTGATGCTCTCTTCCTCTGTATGATTCTTCTCTATATTTCTTCTCTATTTATAACACGTTATCAGCACGAAGTTCTAACCAAGGTACGTATGACATACCTTTCTACCCTAACACATACTTACACATGCATGGCTTAATCTTTGAGACAAGCATATGACTACTAGTAGGATCAACCAGGTAGCAATCCTTTCGAGACGTCACGATATTGCCAGCGAACCGCTAAGGCAGTCACGAAGCAAAGCGCAGCCATCGTTCAAGAGATCGAAACTTCCAATATGGGACTAAGAGAGGTGTTCGCCCCTCTCGTCCACGGCATGCACTGGGTCCGAGAGCAAAACATGGCCACATGTCCCGGGCGACCGGTGAAGGCTCGGTGGAGCATGAGGCATGCTTTGGGGTCCCCCGACAACCCTTGCAAGGTGTCGGGTGGAGGGTAAGTCTGAAAAGGTGTCAGTCTCCTGTTGAACAGGCAGGCAACACAAGATCCACCGCGGGGTATCGTTAAGCATGACCTTGGTTGTACTTGATTGCGTGTCGATAGTTCGATGGACGAAGCACGGAGCCAGCCGACAGCGGCAATCGAAACACCACTCACACACCAGCACGTTTGCCCAGATTAACACCACTGTGGCAACCACACCCCGTAACCCTAGAGGGGGAAAGTGAGCAAATGGAAGAGACGGGAGGTGCCGGCCCAAGCCCGTTAGTGATGAACGCATCTTTTAGGGACCAAGCGACACATGCCCCTATGCACCTCATGCGAAGGATTCCAACCCCGCTCAACCTTGGCCAAGCAACAAAAGGCTATATTTGAAGGCTACATCGATCGGGTTGTTTGTCCGCCGTCGTCGCGAGGGGGGAATACATCGCATCAGGGCCAGTGAATGAGATTCCAAATGGGGGGATGGGGGAGCGCACCAAACGTGACACACGAAACGCCCGAGAACGGTAACCCCTCCACGGTCTTGCTTATTAAGCACCCGGTGGGAAAAAGTCCCTTGACGGATGCTGTTTCGCAACTTTGTGTCGGGGATCCCTCTCGGAAAGTTCCGATTGACATCGACGAGCACGTGAGTCCAACCTAGCCCTCGCTTACTGAGCAACCGTGAGGATGCCTTTCCGCTCAGGTTTCGATGGGAAACACACGCTGGGGAGGTCCATGAATCCTTGGTATGTGCCACCATCCATCTGTTTGCAATCCCACACACTTTTAGGGGCCAATGATGTCGACCCTGGGCACCTCATGCAAAGGATTCCAACCCCGCTCAAGCTTGGCCAAGCAGCAAAAGGCTACATCCGAAGGCTACATCGATCGGGTTGCTTGTCCGCTGTCTTCGTGAGGGGGGAATCCGGCACATGATGGGCCATGAATGAGATTCCAGATGGGGGATGGGGGAACACACCAAACGTGCCGCACAAAACGCCCGAGAATATCAACCCCTCCACGGTCTTGCTTATTAAGCACCCCGTAGGAAAAAGTCCCTTGGCGGATACCGTTTCGCAACTTTATGTCAGGGATTCCTCTTGAAAAGTTCCAATTGACAACGACGAGCACACCTAGCCCTCGCTTACTGAGCAACCATGAGGATGCCTTTCCGCTCAGGTTTCGATGGGAAACACATGCTGGGGAGGTCCATGAATCTTTGGTATGCGCCACCATCCATCCCATTTGCAATCCCACACATTTTTAGAGGCCAATGACGTTGACTCTGGGCACCTCATGTGAAGGATTCCAACCCCGCTCAAGCTTGGCCAAGCAACAAAAGGCTACATCGATCGGGTTGCTTGTCTGTCGTCATCGCGAGGGGGGAATACACCGTATGAGGGGCAGTGAATAATATTTCAAATGGGGGATGGGGGAGTGCACCAAACGTGCCACACGAAACGCCCGAGAACATCAACCCCTCCACGGTCTTGCTTATTAAGCACCCGGTGGGAAAAGTCCCTTGGTGGATGCCGTTTCACAACTTTGGGTCGGGGATCCCTCTCAGAAAGTTCCGATTGACAACGACAAGCACGTGAGTCCAACCTAGCCCTCGCTTACTGAGCAACCATGAAGATGCCTTTCTACTCAGGTTTTGACGGGAAACACATGCTGGGGAGGTCCATGAATCCTTGGTACGTGCCACCATCCATCCCGTTTGCAATCCCACACACTTTTAGGGGCCAATGACGTCAACCCTGGGCAGCTCATGCGAAGGATTCCAACCTCGATCAAGCATGGCCAAGCAACAAAAGGCTACATTGATCGGGTTGCTTGTCCGCCATCGTCGCAAGGGGGGAATACATCACATGAGGGGCAGTGAATGAGATTCCAAATGGGGGGATGGGGGAGCGCACCAAACGTGCCGTATGAAACGCCCGAGAACATCACCCCTCTACGGTCTTGCTTATTAAGCACCCGGTGGGAAAATGTCCCTTGGCAGATGCCGTTTAGCAACTTTGTATCGGGGATCCTTCTTGAAAAGTTCTGATTGACAACGACGAGCACGTGAGTCCAACCTAGCCCTCGCTCACTGAGCAACCATGAGGATGCCTTTCTGCTCAGGTTTCGACGGGAAACATATGCTAGGGAGGTCCATGACTCCTTGGTACGCGCCACCATCCATCCCATTTGCAATCCCACACACTTCGAGGGCCTAGATTTTCCGGATCAATGACTTTCACCCCAAACCGGTATGTACGCACTTCACACGGAGGATTCCAACCGTGCTCAAGCTTGACCAAGCAACAAAAGGCTACATCTGAAGGCTACATCGATTGGGTTGCTTGTCCGCCATCGTCGCAGGGCGGGAATCCTACGCATGAGGGGCAATGAATGAGATTTCAAATGGGGGGATGGGGGAATGTACCATTTGAAGGCTACCAAAAGAGGTTTCGAGTGCCTCACAAACATGATAGTCTAACCTAGCCCTTGCTTATGAGCAACCGCGAGGAAAACGCCCCAACGGATGCCTTTCTGCTCGAGTTTTGACGAGAATAACGTGCAAGGAAGGTCCAAGAACCCCTAGATACACCCATCCATCCATCCCATTTGAAATTCCACATATTTTAAGGGTCACCGAAAAAGTCGCTAGAAAATCTCGCCAGCGGCCGCCGTTGCCACCGTGGGGGTGGTCGACGTTATGGGGAGGGACGCCCCATGGACTTACTCACACCTTGATCTTGTCTATTAGGAGGGGCATACATGTGGTAGTGTGAGCAAGGCCATAGGGAGGGGGGTTGGGGGTGCCCCCCTATATATGCAAAATGAGCCTTTTCCCATATGCCACGAATAGACATACTTTTTTTGTAAGATGACAATCTCTGTTTGAGGGACCTAGAGATTGTATTTTCACGTGATTTTTTACAGCATTCCTTGGCATCATATAAGGATGCTTCCTGCCAAGTTTCATAATTTTTTTGACAACCATAGAATATTTTTGAAATTTTTTAGTGTTTCACAAAGTGCGCGCTTCACGAGCCACCACGGGCGGCGGCACCGGCGGCGGCGACACCCTCTAACATTTAGGGGTCTATAAAACCATCAGGACTCAAATGTAACAAGTAGATTTAATTTTGGTACAGGAGTGAAATTTTTGGATTGTGCTGGAACAGTCCGGGACTGGTCCTGGACCAGTCCTGGACGTGCCAGGGCAGTCCTGGACGTGCCTGGACATGCCAGGACGTCTCAGAACCTTGCCAAATTGTACCAGGACTTGCCCAAACCTTGCCAACCGGTGCCCGGACCTTGCCCAAGCCTCCCAACACTTGCCCGGACCTTGTCTAAGCTTGCCAAACCATACAAGTACCTTGTCCGGACCTTGTCCAAGCTTGCCAAACCATACAAGAACCTTGCCCACACCTACCAACACTTACCCGGACCTTGTCCAAGCTTGCCAAACCGTTCAAGAACCTTGCCCACTCATGCCAACACTTGCCCGGACCTTGTCCAAGCTCGCTAAACCACATAAGCACCTTGCCCACACATGCCAACACTTGCTCGAACCTTGTCCGAGCTTGCCAAACTGTACAAGAACCTTGCCCACACATGCCAATGCTTGCCCGGACCTTGTCCGAGCTTGCCAAACCGTACAAGAACCTTGCCCACACATGCCAACGCTTGCCCGGACCTTGTCCGAGCTTGCCAAACCGTACAAGAACCTTGCCCACACATGCCAACGCTTGCCCGGACCTTGTCCGAGCTTGCCAAACCGTACAAGAACCTTGCCCACACATGCCAACGCTTGCCCGGACCTTGTCCGAGCTTGCCAAACCGTACAAGCACCTTGCCCAGATCTTGTCCGAGCTTTGCCCACCGTTGCCACGACCTTGCCCAAGGGTCCATGCGCATTGCCCAAGCACCTTGATCCTTGTACACGCGCACGCGCAACGTGCCAACGTGCCAAGTGCCAAGTGCCAGTGTTAGTGCTAGTGCTAGTGCTAAAGAAAAGGAATGCGCGCGAGGGGTTACCCCCTATAGTAGCTTTCTGAGAAAATTTCCAAGTGTCACGAATGGGGATACTATTCATGGCTAACCTCACCCACATTTTTTCAAATTCCACTCCCCGAAAATCAGGGTGAACTCACAAGGCCTTGCCAAGACCTTGCCCGGACCATGCCGGGACCTACCCGGACTTGTGCCAACCTTGCCCGAACCATGCCAGGACTTGCTCGTGCTTGCTCCAACCTTGCTCGGACTGTGCCAGGACTTGCCCACCCCTTGAGGAGTCCCCCCTATAGTAGCTTTTTGGGAAAATTTCCGAGTGCCACGAACAGAGATACTATTCATGGCTAACCTCACCCACGTTTTTCCAAATTCTACTCCCGTTTAGAGCATCATCTCTATTATTTTTCTAAAGTACCCTTTACTCTGTTCAAATAAAAATATCTTGAGCATCATATATATGGTGTTTCAGAGTATTCGTATTCCTATTCAATTTATCTAGGATAATCTAAGCCATTATATGGAATTAAAAGGATTATCTACCGTTTTTTCAAATATCAGGTTCCATAGCTATGATTGAAGATTTTGCTTTACTTTTTAGTGCTACAATTTAATTTTAATATAGATATTATATCTTCCGAACTAATTATAATGAGAGGATGTTTTTCCCCTCTATTCCTTATTGACCTAATGTCACTATTTTGATGGAACCCGAAGTTGCAATAGATACTAGCAGCATCCGTAAAGAGTTACCATTTAAAGTTAAATGGCCAAAAGCCATGTAATTCTAAGTTTTCATCTCATTGTAATTAAATGTCCAGAAGCTATATAACTCTGATTTTCCATTCTTTTCAAATTACATGGTTAAAAGCCATATAATTTTAATTTTCTATATTATAGCCAAAAGCTATACAACTTTGATTTTTTATCTTATGGCTAGAAGCCATATATATGGCTAATTCTTTTTTTTTTTTTAAATGGCTTGAAGCTATATATATTTGATATTTTATCCCATTAAATAACCAAAAGTATTTAGGTATAACTTTTCTATCTTATGGCTAGAAGCCATATATATTTGATTATTTTTATCTTATTAAATGGCTAGAAGCCATATAATTTGAATTTTCTATTTTATAGCCAGAAGCTCCATATATATTTAATTTTTCTTTATCTTATTAAATGGCTAGTTGCCATATAATTTTGATTTTCTATCTTATGGCCAGAAGCCATATATATTTGAATTTTTTTATCTCATTAAAAGGCCAGAAGCCATATAATTTGTATTTTCTATTTTATGGCTAGAAGCCATATGTATTTAATTTATCTTTATTTATATATATCATGTTGAATTTCTTATTTTATGGCCAAAAGCCACACACACACACACACACACACACACACACACACATATATTCTTAAATAGCTCGCATCCATACAACTTTGATGTTCTATCTTATGGCCAGAAGTCATAAATATTTATTTTTTTTGTTATTTTATTAATTGGCTAGAAGACATATAATATCAAATTTTTATCTTATGGTTAAAAACCATGTATCTTTAATTTTTTATTTTGAAATTAAATAGCTAGATACCATGTATCTTTATTTTCTTTATTAAATAGCCTGAAGCTATATAGTTTTAATTATGATAAGGATCATTATATGGTTTGTTTATAAAAGAAAAATTTTGACAATCAAAATTATAAATAATATAGCCTAGAAAACTAATGACTATATAACGAATGATGTGTAGGTAAAAGATTTTACTTTTTCTCTTTATTTCATATTACATTTAATTAATTTAAAATTTAAGTTTTATTCTCATCTTATTCTTATATATTCTTGACATTCAATTTGATATTTATTAATATTATAATTTTCTATTACTAAATAGCCAGCAGCCATTACACTCATGTTATTGAATGACATGAAAATAATAACTTATGATATTTTTAAAGCCTCGAAGGCTTATGTTTCAAATATTAAGATGAAAAATAAATAATATGACATGGTAATAAAAAGTTTACCAATAATTGAGAATAAATCCTATGTGAATCCCAGAAGGATTCAAATCCTTATATAAATTCAAACGATCCAATACATGAACAGATCTAGATTATAATGTATGAAAATCCTTGAAGGATTTGAGTTTCTAGAAACATACAATTATGTTCTCAAGAACATTATTCAATTAAGTCTCTACATGAGGCATATGTGGTTAATATTGATTGAATGAATGATGTAAACATATTCCAACTTGTCCATTTGTGAAAAGATTCAAAATGAGTTTATTATCAGTACTATTTACGATAATAGTATCGAAACTCCTAATGAGTTTTCAAAAGCTACGAATTACTTAAAGAAAAAGTTTGAAATGAAAGCTTTGGGAAGAATACATATGTATAAGTGACAACCATTACGTGGATAAGTAACATCTATTATATGTTTCGGTAGTTGTGAGATCTTTAAATATGGACTAAAAATCGATTTAGACCTCTAGAAGGTAATAAATAAACACTTGGTCCAGAAGTACCATATCTTAGTATTACTTAAGCATTTATATATCTATCTAGTGATACAAAACCTGATATATCATTTGCTGATTAACAAGATATAGTTCTTTATCAACATGAAGATGTTGGAATGAAGTTAAAAATATTCTTTGTTACTTTAAGGGTGCCATGGAGGTAATATTATTTTATCTAAAGGTATCCAAGACTAATCTTAATGGCTATATAGATAAAGTATTCTTGTTTAATCCTCATGTCAAGAGATCACAATATGACCCATATGGGTAAACCATAAAAGAACTATTTGTCTTATGATTTTCAAAAGATTATAAAATTCATATTTGACGTTTTTATCTCACTTCAATATTTAGAAGGCTTGTTCATTATATTAGACTTTGCAAGCTCGAAGATGGCAACTGATGTTGCCAAGAGGGGGAGTTGATACACGCTGTACTCTTTTTTTCTTGTCTATTGTTTTGCCCCACTTGGTTTTTCTAGCAAGGTTTTTAATGAGGCAACATTGCATAGTATATCAATTAATGATGTACTCTTTTTCTTTCGGTAGGTTTTTGTCCCATAGGATTTTTTCTAGTTGAAGTTTTTTAACGAGGCACGTTCATATATATTGGACATCCAAGAGGGAGTGTTATGAATATAATAATATCTTTGTGGATGTCCATATATCTCTCATTATCTCTTATATCTCCTATAATCTCTAATACCTCTCATTATCTCTATATCTCACAATTATCTCATATTATTATATAATATGTAGATTCTATCAAAGGTGTAAAGCTATACTTATAAATAGAGGCCATATATAATGTACTGAGCACTCTTGAATGGAATGAAAAATACTCTCTCTTGTTGATCCTCTCTTCCTTTGTATGATTCTTCTCTATATTTCTTCTCTATTTATAACAATTATAAATTTATCTAACAAAGCAAAGTTTCATAAACATGAATTCTAGCAGAATAAATAAATATTAATACTGAAAAGGTGGAAAGTTATAAGAAGATTAGATAAGAAATATACTTGTACCTAAAAAAATACTTATTATAAAAAATACTCAAGAAAATTTGATAAAAAATGTGCTTTTACCTAAATAATCCCCACATTCAATTTCCTTCCCCAGCGCGCCAAAAAAATTAATTGAAAAAAAATTCAGTAAGCTACTTGCATGAAATTTAGAAGTGATGTGTACACTAATGCTAAGACACATAAAACCAAAAAATAAATTTGTCATCTTGTAAAGATAGAAATTTGGCGAGAAAAAGACGTGATTATAGTGAACATATGCATGTCGTGTGAAAATAAAGAACTTCATATTATTTTGTGGTCAATGCAATGTATATATGACGTATATTAAAAACAAAATATATTGTTATATCACTAAATAAATAATAATGAAGTTTACATTTCTAAAATGCATATATGTATAAGTTGATTAAGATACTTGAGTATATATTTTTTTAGCTGCAATAAATAATCTGCTTTCACCACCCACTTTTTAAAGCGTAGCACCTCTTAAAACACGTCATTTAAGAGGTTTGGTTTAAGGGAAAATTGGGAAAAAACTCCATTTGAAAAATATATTGGTAAATATTGGTAAATAGAACATGACAATTTATCAGCTTTTGAGGTCTTCTAGTATAAATAAATTTGAAAATGAAAAGATCAAAATATCCTTAATTGCATGTGGATTTTATTTGCAGGATATATGTTGCATATTATTGGAGTTTGATGGCTAGGTTGCACATAATGGAATGGAAAATGATTGCAAAGTGACACATAGAAAAGATATCTTGTATAGAAAAGATATATTGCACGTAAAAAAAATCAATTGTACTTAACTTATCCATATCCTCAACTCATGTTTGGTTAGTAATCAATTGAGTCATATTAAATTTATTGGGAGATGAAAGGTGGGATCTAAATAGGAAGGACTTAAAATTTAATAACGGATTCTATAAAAATATGTTATCATTTGATGTGGGCTAGAGTAGCCATATACTTGAGTAATTATAGAGTGCTTTAATATGTTTAGTAATAAGCTAGATTGGTTTGGAGACATATATGTAGGAATATCTGGTCATTAGGAAATCCATGATGTATGAAGAGTGATCAGGTTTTAAACGTGATATACGTGTAATCCATCAGAAAATAAGGGGATTGTGGTGTTATGCCCAACATCGATAATTAACACTCCAAGGGTTAATTTCTAGCAATACAAAGCAATAACTACCTTAAACCGTCTAATTTTACGCTATATTATTCAGCCACATTATATCATGTGTTAATTTTTGAGTGTATAGAGGGTTGCTTAGAATATATAGGTTATCAAATTTATAGTGATTTAATAAATAAAATAGTGCCTTATGTACAAGCAAAGAGTTCATACATCTCAATTTATTCATATGTGCCTATGTCATCATTAAATGGTATACCCCTTAAAAATATCTCGTATGGATATGAGGTTATAGTATACTACTTGGCTGATTTTCGATTATGAGGTTATAATGGGTAGTTATAGTACGGATATTGTACCAAGTGAAGCCTATTAATAAAAATTACATAGTTGATTGGCTACTAAATAATTATCCAGCATTATACTGAGCTGTATTATACCAAGTTTATATCTGTACTATAACTACCCATTATGTATTAATGGCTCCATATAAGAATTTGTGTGATGTAAGATCAATGTATTAATTGATTTTGGCTTGTGTGCAGAAAACTGAAGGATAGTTTTAGTAATGGGGGTTCTTCAATTAATTTACTATCATATTTATCCTGTCCATTTATTTAATATATTTCATTCTCGCCTGGAGTGTTTGGTGTCCCCCCTCTTGAAGGGAAATATAAAAAGGCCTCAACTTCATCTCTGACCTTTAGATTTCCCCTTGAACTGCAGTAAAGTAGGTGGAAGGCCGAGACTAAACTGAAGTAGTGTTAGAAAAAATAAGTTGTTTATGTATGAACTCTATTCCTTTTGACATTGTAAGCAATGGTCTTCTAAAACACAATTGCTTTGAACTTCCCATCTGCGACCGCAA
Organism: Neltuma alba; assembly: GCF_004799145.2. NCBI lineage: Eukaryota > Viridiplantae > Streptophyta > Magnoliopsida > Fabales > Fabaceae > Neltuma > Neltuma alba. Next base: position 98,985 of record NW_021632621.1, read on the forward strand.
CTATGACAGAAGGTGCCCTACGGCGTGAGATGGCATGCCAAGGGCTGACAAGAGGATCAGTGCCTTCACTATTTTCATTTGCAGAATGGTTCCCTGAGAATGGTTGGAGATTGCTTTTGTGTCACTGTGTCACTTCTCTTTTTTTTTTTGGCTTGCTTGTTTTTGCTGCCACAGGAGGGCTTAGATGATTTTTGAGTGTTTGATGTATCTCACGGTTGTGATTAAACTAGGGGCACCTGCATGTTACTACTTCCCACTCCCTTTCACGGGAACAGTTAAAGTTGAAGGCAACGACTCTTGGTGATAGGAAATATGGGAGATTTATTCCAAAAAACAAATTTTTGTCCTTTTAAGTTTTCAATTATATTTTTGTAAGCATCCTTCTTAAACGTCAGTCTGCTTTTTGTAAGTTCACACGTTGCTTTTTAATTTTATTTTTGTAAGTTAGATTTCTTTATGGGTAGGAAAGCTTGATCTATAAATAACGTTAATAGTACTTGCATCTCAGGCTTTGGTTAATAAGTATTTGATGGTTTTATGATCTTTCCCACTCATTTGTTGCCTTCTCAATTTCCCCTCCATGTTTTGTTTTGTTTCTCTTCCCCCATGCTTATTGATCTTTTGCATTTTGATCCTTTTAGTGTTAACATGGAACATGGATTGGGCCTACCACTTGCTTCAAATGATGATGAAGACAAAGAATATTTAATGGAGTTGATTATAATAGAGTTGGTTTCAAATTTGCAAACTGCATTTCGTATGATTGACTATGACCGCGTGGAGGAGGTCTTGGTTGAGAAGGAAAACAAATTAAAGGCCAAGATTAAGGTACTAACTGATAGAATAGAATTAGAGAGGTTAGAGAGGATGAGTGTTCAAGATGAATTGAGGAAATGTAAGGAGAACTATGAGATAAGGCAGCATGCTGAAGAGACATATGAGAAACTATTGGAAGAGGTGAAAAGAACAATGGCTTGAATTATGGAAATACGATTGCTGAGTTGAGGATTAGGAATACTGAATTGGAGAATGAAAAACGTAAGGCTGATGAGTCATGGAAGAAAAAAATTAAGGAGCAGAGTGAACGACTTTTGATTGTGGAGAAAGGTGCAAACTTGTTCATGAATGGAGAAACTGACTTGGGAAATAGAGGAGAAGCTGAGGAGCTGTCTGAGCTTCAAGGAATCATTGATCCAAGGGTTTCTAATAAAGTCATTGGCGAAAAGGATATGAGTGATGTAGATATATGTGACAATGAACATGAAAATATCACAACAGGGGCACCTCCTTCGCAAAGAAAGGACTTCAAGTCTGTAAACATCCATCCATCTATTGTTGAAGTCACTAGGCAATCCTGGGACTCTCCTAACAAGGCTGTGCTTGGTACATCAGGTATCAAAGTTTAGCATGCATCTCTTTTTACTACTTTGATATGCATGGCTGATTTTGGCTTTTAAATTTTAAAATGTCATCAAAATGATAGGTTGAATTAAACTTCGATTTAGCTGTGGTTTTGGGTTGAAAAATCTCAACTTTGTGGCTGCATTAGATGGCACCTTGTCATTTCTTGCTTTATTAAGGCTGTGTGTGATGCGCTTACAAAACACATAACATTTGTCATGAACAAGTAATTAAGTGGGTCCAATCTTTGCACCAGTAAAAAGGTTCTAGAATTTATTCAAGTAATTTTGGCTTAACAGATTATTTCCTTAGGAATTTAAAGGATAAGGCTAATGAAGTTGTTTATATTGGAGGGGACAAGGGGGAGATAATGACCTACCCTCTATTTTGAACTTTATTTAAAATACTAGGGAAATAGATCATTTGTCTTATATTTAGGAGACAAAAGAAAGATGGTGTAAGTTAAGTTCCAATACAGGGGTGGGAGAGAATTCGTCATTCCATCTAAGGTGCTGCTTCTTTGCAATAGAACTGTGTAAAAATTTGCAACATGTCAATAGGGTACTCTGGACACTCAATTGTTTGAACGAATAATGATTAAACTGATTTGATTTTGCACTGATGAGAAGAAGCATTCAGATATATAGTACTTATTATCAATTCTCTATTAAATTATCTCTTTTCATGTGAGAATTTTTATGGCTTTGTTTTAGTTCTTTTAAATTATCTCTCTTCTTTTAGTTCTTTTATGGCTTTGTTTTAGGTCAAATGAATTGGGAGAATTACAGCAAGTGAGAATTTTTAAATTCACCTTGCATCTCTTTTTTCTACTTAGATATGCATGACTAGTACTTCTCAGAAAAGTTTTGATTGAGATCAGAATGATAGGATGGATTAAATTTCCTAATGTTTTTGGATTAAAAATCTCACTTCTACATTAGTTGCATATTGACATTTCTCGATTTATTAGGACAAGATATAAATTGCATAATTGTGACTAGTTTTATGGAAACATGACATTTGCATAGATTAATGAATTATTGTGTACATGTGGTGCATAGATCAATTATAAGGATCAATTTTGATGTTATATCAAAGTAGAATGTGTTATTATTGCTACTTTTTGTTTGTGTACTATTTCTAATTTGATTGTTTTTTCCCCCTTAAAATTAATTTACTTATTTAACTCAGTGTATGTTATTTCTTAGGGAAAAAAATCAGTAGAATTCCTATGCAAGTGCATGAGGTTAAGGCTAGTCACATAAATTTTTTATTGTGGGATAACAAACCATGTTTTTAGTTGTCTAATGGATAATATCAGTAAAGTTCTTTATATTGAAGGGAAATAGAGAGATGTTTACACTGCGCGTTTGGAATTGTAGTGCAAGTACTCTGGTGATTGATCTTCTGTCATAGTTATGTGGTAAAACCAACAGACCCGAGGCATGTTTCAGTTTAGGGTTAAGCAGGATTTTTTTCACTCGATCCTAGGTGTTGTCCATTTGCATGGGTTTTGTGTAAAAATATGCAGCATGTGACTAGGGTTGCTCTTAACTCTCAATTTTGTTGAAGGTATGGTGATTGAGCTGATGTAATTGTGTGTATGGAAGAAAAGAAGCATTCAAATCTATGGCTTTGTTTTTCGTCAAATGAATTCGGAGAACAACAGCAATTAAGAATTCTTATTTTTGGAGATTGGGATTCATCTTGCCTCTTTGTTGTTGACCTGATGGATTTGTGACAAGAGTTCTACATGAATATAGCCTTTGATATTTAATGATGCTTGCCCAGGGGTTTTTGCTGAAGAAAACACAGACAGACATGATAATAGTGAAGTTGATAGAGATGACCATGAGTGCAGAAATATCACTGCAGATGACCGTGGAAATGTCCATCTCGCTGTTGATGATGATGCTAGGCAATCCCCAGACACTTTGAACACAGTTGACCTAGGTGCATCACGTATGGATATATAGCATGCATCTCTATGTGCTGCATGGATATGCATGATATTTAGATAAAGAGAGGATCTAAGGCTGGAGTTTCCATTATGTTTAGAGGTAACAACTAAGAATGCAGTTGATATACATAACTGTGGAAATACTGCTGAAGGTACTTCTCCATCTAAGAGAGACGATTCTAGAAATACCTGTCTCACTGATGATGATGATGATTCAAGGCAATCCCTAGACACTCCAAACATAGCTGCGCCAGGTGCATCAGGTATGGATATTTAACATACATTGCGTTTTGCTGCATGGATATGTATATTTAGATAAATAGAGGATCTAAATGAGATGAATTGGGAGTGACAGCAAGAATTCTTTATTTGGAGATTAGGTTCATCTTGCCTCTTTGTTGTTGACCTGATGGATTTGTCACTAGAGTACTGCTTGTGGATAGCCTTTGATATGTAATGATGCTTGTCCAGGGGTTTTTGCCGAAGACATGGACAGACAGGATAATAATAAAGTTGATATGTATGACCATGAGTGTAGAAATATCACTGCAGATGACTGTGGAAATGCCCATCTCGCTGTTGATGATGATGCTAGGCAATCCCCATACACTCCAAAGACAGCTGAGCTTGGTGCATGAGGTATGGATCTATAGCATGCTTCTCTTTATGCTGCATAGATGTGCATGATATTTAGATGAAGAGAGGATCTAAAGCTGGACTTTCCATTATGTGAATGCAGTTGATGTACATGATCGTGAGTGTGAAAATACTGCCACAGATACTTCTCTATCTCAAAGAAAGATGGATGATTGTGGAAATAACCATCTTACTGATGATGACAATGATGATAATTCAAGGCAGTCCCCAGACACTCCAAACACTGTTACGCCAGGTGCATCGGGTATGGATATTTAATGTGCATTGATTTTTGCTGCATGTATATGCATGATATTTAGATAAACAGAGGATCTAAGGCTGAACTTTCCATCATGTCCAGAAGAAACAACCAAGACTATATTCAGTTTGTGGAATATAATCATGAATTTCTTAGCTTTTGGTTGCAAAGTTTTGTAGGCAAACCTTATTTTTCTTCATGTATGTAGATCTAATATATCTTTTCTTTGCTAGCTAATGCAATTATGGGATCACAAAAAGCTGTTATTGAGATCAAAGACAGTGATGATGAGGATGATGAGTGTTTCACAAGTGGAGCTTTGAAGGGAAAGGAAGCGACTTGTGGCATCGTAGCAACAGGTGATGATATTGGGCATTCAAGTTTATCAAGACCACAAAGACCTTTTATTGAGATCAAAGATAGTGATAATGATGATGACGGGTGTATCACAAGTAGAGCTTTGAATGAAAAGAAAGCAACTCAAGACACTGCTACAGCAGTGAATGATATTGGGGATTTGAGTTTATCAAGTTCATTTCTGCAGGAAAGCAATGCTAGCCATGTGAGAGTAAATGAGATGATTGGATCCCTAAAAAGAAAATGGTTTTCAGAACCTAAAATTCATTTGATGGATTGAATAAAAATCTGGTGGATGGTTCTGATAGTGATGATGATGATTCCAGTTAATTAAGGATTCATCTAGGTTTAGGTTTTTTGGTCCAAATATTAAAATTTGATGAAATTTAGATAAAATTTCAATAACTTCACCACCAATCTCAATCTTTTAAATCTTAAAAGTTTTCTAATTACTATTTTTGCCAGCTAACATAATACTCCTCCGGTCCTTAATATAGGATTTAATTGTTGATTTGGTTTTGATCCTAAATATAAGATCTATTTCTCATATTTATCAATTTTCTCTAAATTATCCCTATGAATACTCCCTCAACCATAATCCTAAATTATAGTGTTTTAGGAAAAATGTGTCACTTTTCTTATAATTAACTAACTTATCTAGCTTCTTTGATCTAATCAAATTAGTTAAATTGGTCTTATATTAAGGACCGGAGGAGTATTATTTAATTCACCGCTAAATAATGTGTGTATTTATATCTAAAACAATTATTCTAATGAGGCATTTTACCTAATATTTGTTTATAATTTTTTTTAACACTCTAGTGAGTAAAATTAATTTTAAAACAGTCTTTCCCACAATCCGTAACACATTCTTCATAGAAACTTTGTTAAAGCTATCCTTCTAAATCTTCTTTTAAGGAAAAAAATATATTACAATAACCACACTTTGTTTTCTCCTTCTTTGTTCTGATTTTTGGAGTAAAAAAGGACTTAAAACGTGTTGAAAATTATGCATCCCTGAAGAAATTTAAAAAAACAAAAGAAAAATCAGTATCAATTACCTTTGTTGAAAATTCCCTGCTTCAAGTTGGCAATTCCAAATTTGCCAGGGTCACGTTTAACAATAAGTCAATAACACTTCGCTTTTGTCAAAATAAAACCCAAAATTTTCAGCACGAGATCATTATCCATTACACCTACCAACTCGACAGAAAATGTTCATTTTTTAGGGGGGGGGAACTGAGAAATCCATGTGAGAATGCCAAGCCACAAGGTCATTTATCTAATAAATGAACTAAGCATAATAATATACTGTACGATACATATCAACCCCCAATGTGAAAAATAAACAATTTTGGCCTAACTTGTACAAGCTCGGTTAGGAACTAACTATTCTTGATTCATCAGCTAAAGTGAGAGAGAAACTTTGGTTAGAAGTAATTAGCATTTGGCTTTCACTAATTTTCAACATAGCCTAAGTATCCAAAAGACTAGTCATAGAGCATAATAAAAAAGAGATATTTCCATAAAAAGAGAGATATTTCCATAAGTATAGGTGTGCAAAGAGCTTAATGCAAAGGCCATGTTTGTCTATATTTTTCTCCGTTTACCACCTGTGCTACAAAGAAAATTTGAAGGAATGAATTTCAGATTCTGGAAACCATTTTCTTTTTAGGGATCCAATCATCTCATTTACTCTCATAGGGCTGGCATTGCTTTCCTGCAGAAATGAACTTGATAAACTCGAACGCCCAATATCATAATTGCTGTAGCAATGTCTCGAGTTGCTTCCTTTTCATTCAAAGCTCCACTTGTGATACACCTATCATCATCATTATCATTGTCTTTGATCTCAATAAAAGCTCTTTATGGTCTTGATAAACTTGAATGCCCAATATCATCACTTGTTGCTGCGATGCCATAAGTCGCTTCCTTTCCCTTCAAAGCTCCACTTGTGAAACACTCATCATCCTCATCATCACTGTCTTTGATCTCAATAACAGCTTTTCGTGATCCCATACTTGCATTAGCTGGCAAAGAAAAGATATATTAGATCTACATACATGAAGAAAAATAAGGTTTGCCTACAAAACTTTGCAACCAAAAGCTAAGAAATTCATGATTATATTCCACAAACTGAATATGGTCTTGGTTGTTTCTTCTGGACATGATGGAAAGTTCAGCCTTAGATCTTCTATTTATCTAAATATCATGCATATACGTGTAGCAAAAATCAATGCACATTAAATATCCATACCCGATGCACCTGGCACAGCAGTGTTTGGAGTGTCTGGGGACTGCCTTGAATCATCATCATTGTCATCATCAGTAAGATGGGTATTTCCATAATCATCCATCTTTCTTTGAGATGGAGAAGCGTGTGCGGCAGTATTTTCACACTCACGGTCATGTACATCAACTGCATTCATGTAACATACTGAAAAAAAATTGTAAATAAAATATATAAATAATAATATTTTATTATTAAAATCAAGGAAAAAAAAAGGAGACAACTTTCCACTGAATCGGTGGAAAGTTGGGGGCAAAGAAGAATTTGAGGGGGTGTATTAAATGAAAGAGGAATGTTGAAGGGGAGTGTTAAATGGGTTGGAAAAAAAATGGAAGGTAATAAATGAAAGAAGAAATTAGATGGAAGAAAAAGAGGGGGAAAGTACGGTAGAAGTGGAAATTTGGAAGAGGAGCCGTGGAAAAATGAAACACGGGGGTATTATATATACATCATCCCCTGGTTATCTCCTTCATGTTTGGGTACAGAGTAAATATGGAGTTTTGACAATATATGACTGTAGAAATTTAAAGATCCATTATTAAGGAATTTTAATCAGTTTATTTTTGTTGAATGATTATTTTGAGAATTTTAAACTAACATTTTAGTTGAAAAATTTGTTATTTAGACTTGTAATATGTTTTTACCAATTAAATTTGAGTTAAATAATTTATTTGAGTTATTTAATATATTATTAAGGTTTTAATCGGTTTAAATATTGAATAAGTTAAAGATATATTTTTGAAATAATTTTTGAAGGCTTGAAAAATTATAAATTGAGAATTTTGTGAAATTAGATAAAGCTACAGTTTGTTTATAATTTAAAAAGAAGTTGCTTGGTTTGAGGAAAAATTTTAAATGAGATTATAATAAATCATTGAGAATTTTAATATAAATTTTGGGTAATAAAAATATATATATAATTTTGTTAAATTTAAATAGCCTTATATGTAAATTATTTTTCAAAATAATATCTATCATAAATGCCTAGATTTGGGAGAGTTAATATATTTATGTAATTTTGGTTTAGAGGGTAGTCTTAGAATTTTAGAGTAGCTTTGGAGTAGTTCTGAGTTTATATTAATAAATATTTATGTGCAAATTTGTAGACTTGAGAATTTTGGAGTAATCTTTGTGTGAATATTTGTAAGCTAAAGAGTACCAGGTAACTCTAAAAATTCTTTCTTGTACATGTGAATTGTGTATGATTATATTGTGGATTTACTAATTATTATATTACTGAATTATAATATTATGATTTTTGTAAAATAAATGTTTTGGTATGTTACTTGATTTTATTAAAATTTGTTGCTAGTAATTATGATCAATATTTAAATATATTAATAGCTATGAAATTATTATGAGTTACTGTTAAATGGTATATGAATTTTATTACTATCTTATCATTAATAATATATTTGAGAATATATTTATGATGTACCATTATTTGCATATGATGCATTGTTGGGTTAAGGATAGAAGGAGATTGCATGGATATAAAATTACCACGTGGTATACCATCACTCGGTGCACAGTGGATGGTACTTATCAGGGCCCATTCTTCCATGTTTTCCTTTGGCTGGGAATTCATTGGAGTTGTAGGACATGTGACACCTCCCTATTCACAAAGGAGGGGAGCCATAGTCCGAGCTTGAGCTCTATATTTTTGGCCAGATATATCTCTCGTATCGGTGAGCTTGGAATAATTCAGTAAAATGGATTAGTTCCTATCGGACTATGTGTTAGCCTATGGCTCCAGTCAGCGGTATAAAGGTGGACGGTGATATAAGGGAGGCAGCATATTGCATTATTTTTGGATATATTAGAACAATGATATTGGTATATTGTTGGAAAAAAAAAGAAATTGAATTGAATGCCTCAAATCTGTGATTTTTAATATATTTATATACACACATATAAACATATTTTTGTTTTATCATATATGGTTTGCTTGAATAGATTAGAATTTCAGTAGTTATTGAGACGTTTGATCTCACCCCCTATATTAACAATTTTCAGGCGAAGGATCTAGTAGGAATCAAGGAAAGGCACCAATGGAGTGAGCCGTGAAGGCTTTTGTGCTCCTCAAGCATCTGCTATGTTATATTTTTATTTGCCTTGACTATAAGACTTTATTAGGGTTTGGGGTTTGGGGTTTGGGGTTTTGGCGTTTCGGGTTTGGGGGTTTGGATTTTCGGGTTTTGGGTTTAGGGTCTAGGGTTTAGGGTTTAGGGTCTAGGGTTTGGGTTAGGGGTCTAGGGTTTTGGGGTCTAGGGTTAGGGGTCTAGGGTTAGGGGTCTAGGGTTTGGGGTCTAGGGTTTGGGGTCTAGGGTTTGGGTCTAAGGGTTTGGGGTCTAAGGGTTTGGGGGGTAGGGTTTGGGGGTTTAGGGTTTAGGGTTTAGGTTTAGGGTTTTAGGTTTGGGGTTTGGGGTTTGGGGTTT
>NW_021632622.1:0-62629 GCF_004799145.2 Neltuma alba
AATGATGCCGATTGACTAATTCAAGGGCTTTCCATGTATTAAAAAAAAATAATCAATTTTAGCATCGTCTCTTTTAGCTTACTAGAAAGGTCTGCCTTTCCCTATCTGGTGAAAGTTGTGAGGGTAAGATCTAACAGTAAGCCTCTTAACTCATTGCTAGCTAGTGAGATTGAGGAGATATAAATGGTCGTTTGACCATCATTCTCAATCCGATCAGGTACTAAGACATCTCATTCCTCCTCCAAATAGTCCTTGGAATTAAGCAAGGGCATGGACAAGGATTGCTAGTATATATTTTGGGCCATTCCAAATGTTTGTATTTTGAAACGGAAAAAAAAATGGCTCAGTTTTTTTCTCCGGTCAAAAACCTTACGGAAGTGGTTCAGAGTCTGTTATTAACCCAAATAGTATATAAGAGAGGTAGGTGTTACAAAAAATTTTTAAAAGTTTTTATAAGAATGATATTCCTGAAAACTATTAACATGAGATAAAAACAAAACTACTAAGCTAAGGAGAAATGTTAAACAAAACTCTAATTAAGCTAGAGGGTAACATCCAATGCATATTTATGAATTAATACCATAAAGGTTAAAACAATATTAAGAATTAAAAAACACTAAACAACAAAATCATAGAAGGCATATTACCAAAACAAAGTTTACATAAATTATCATTCACCCTCATAACTTTGCAAGAAGGATTTAACAACTAAATAAATATGATATAATCTATTATGACTGATTTAAAAACTGAATTTCCATGCCAAAGTAGTGTTTAATTAAATTAAACTTGCATTGTAATCATTAATGATGCCGATTGGACTAATAAAGGCTTTCGATGTAATTAAAAATATCAATTTCAACATCGTCTCTTTAGTGCCTTTCCTTATTTGTTGAAAGTTGTGAGGGGAAGATATAACGGCATGCCTCTTAAACTCATTAGTAGTGAGATTGAGGAGATATAAAATTATTGGGTTTGACCATCATTCTCAATCTGATCAGGCACTAAGACAATCTCGTTCCTCCAAATAGTCCTTGGAATTAAGTAAGGGCATGGACAAGGACTACTAGTATATATTTTAGTCCATTTCCATCTCTTCTCCTCCTCGCTATCCTCAGATGGACACGTGTACTTCTTCAACACCCACAAATGAATCAAATTAGATCCACCCTTGCGAGCAACCAGAGCAAGTTTGTTCTCATACTCAACAAGGTTTCTTGAGAAGCATAGCCTAAATAAGGCATCCGTATCAATTTACAAACTTCCTTTGATAGGTCAATTGAAAGTACTAGATCCTTATTATCATCCCACCACGCAGTATCCCAAAACATAACTCCATTAATAGTGATATATGCAGAACTCATCTTTATGCCATTTAGGTTTCCAAAGTCTATTTGCTTCCATGACCCGCAATTCAACGAATACAAGTCCACGGCTTTAATAGTAGAAGGATGAAATAGATTAATTCTCACAATCTTGTAATCACTATCAAGAGGACTGAATCCAAATCCAAAATAATCAACAAGCTTAGGTTCAATGTAAGTTCTGTAGTACTCAAATCCTAACCCGTCAATAAGGTCAAAATGAATAATAGTTCTGGTGGCGCACCTCTCTGATGTCTCTAGTGGCGGGGTTCCATATCAAAATGGATGAGGATTTATACCATTCTCATTTTGACACAGACCAAGCCATTGCTGGACCCAACCCTCAGAATTATATAAAGAATGAATAGAAGGTAAGTTTTGAACTTTACCGACTCTCGCATATCGCAATCCAGCACACTGAGGCGAATACCACAGAATTTGGGATGGTACTGCTCAAGGAGAAGGACAGTCTTGGCAGTTGGAATAGTGGAAGTGGTCTTGGACAAAAGGTGGAGTCTTGATGAGATATTTTATCAGATCTTTCCAATCTCTGCACACACATTGAAACCGATATAACGATCTAACCGAAGCCTTTGAAATGTTGGCCATGATATCCTTGGGAATAAAGGCTGTGTGCGCTTTCGTTTCCTGCATCTTCACAGCGGCCGCCATTATTGGAAGAGGAATCTTAGAGGAGGGACGTCCGTGGCAATCAATATTAGGGCACTAGAATTTGACGTCAAGGAGTGATAGCCACAGGATCGGAAGGTTTCTTTCTCCGACTAGGGTTCTGAACTTATGATGGCGTGACTCCGTCTAAAGGAGAAGGAGAAGGCTGAGGCGAAGTGGAGAGATGGGAATCCCCTTCCCGAGGAGGATTTCCAGTTTTATCGATCTACCCGAAGAGGATTTCAACAAAACAATTAAATAAATAATATTAGGGACAGATGATAACAGATTAATCCAAAGACAATACTGAGAAATGAGCTATCATATATATATCTTTTTTTATAATATTCTAATTTATTATTTGCAAGCATATTTTGAGAATAAAAATTTCTAATTAGACTAACAGTTCTTTTTTGTATGAAGAATTTGGAGGGAGGGAAATGAGGAGGAGGGATTTTAATCATTTTTTTTTTGTTTGGCAAGATAAAAATTTGGAGGAGGGGAGAAATTTTTTTAACATTTTCCCTCCCTTCCCCTCCCCACCAAAATGGGAGAGTTGGATTGGAGGAAAGGTGATATTTTTTCTTGTATTGACTAATATGCCATATTATTTTCTAATAAACCCATGTTACCCTTCACTACCGAATTGTGAATGTGATTTGGTATATTTATATATTCAATCATGTCCTTCTTCCCTCATTTATATGCGATCAATATAAAGCCATCAAATATTTTTAATTTTCAAAATGCAAATCAAAGCATTCAAACAAAAATACAATAAGGCATCTATGTCATCTTTAAAAAGTTATTTTACTACTCATACTCAACACACATAAAGAGAAATGAAAAGTGGAAAAAAATACTCAAATTAAACACATTTACTTCATTAGACCAGATTTTGGATGTAATACTACATTATAGTTATTGGATATATAGTAGCTATTAATTAAGTATTATCATTATGTATGTATGTATTTGCTAATCATAAAAAGTCGATCATCTATTAAATATTATTTATAATTTTATTTTATTAATTACTCTATAAAGTTTGTAAAATCAAATTAAATAATATAAGGGCAATGTTGTCCATAAAAAATATTTTGCCTCACCTCCCTCCCTAAACTAAATAAGGTAACATTAAAAGTCCTCCCCTCCCTCCCCTCGTATTAATCTAAATAAAGTATATTAAAATCTCTCCCCTTTCTTTTATCACCTTTCTCTCCATTAAATCCCTCCTCTCCCATCCCTTTATTGAGCCAAACACACCCTAAACTGAATCGATATTATATATATAATATATATATATTTTACAGATATATTGTAAAATATCTAAATCCATAATGAAGTCATAGTTATTTTGGCGGGAAAAGATCATAATTATTTGCTTATTACTGTTGATTCTCGCTCCATTCCGTGGTGAGAGTAATATCTTGTAAGAAAACTCTTAAACTCATTAAAAGTGAGATTGAGCCGAAATAAATCCATCTCTCCTGGAATGCACATGTGTCCTCCTCCATCATCCTCTATTATTTTGTGAAAATGGGGACATAAATGATCCGTTTTGTAGTAGTATATTGATAAATGGCATCAGAATTGTATGTTTAGAATTACTATCGATGCACTTCAATCAAAACTCAAGAGCACGTAAACGAATAAAATCTACCATGTAATAACTAATATTTAAGATCCTGCCTCTTTATTATAAATGTTGCCAAATGATACAGGACTTCCCACATAATTGAAAATCTGTTACACTAGAAGGAGTTGTAGCGAGCTTCTTGAACGCAATAGTAGAGATATTAAACATATGCACTCACTCACCACATATAAAGATTTTTCTTTCCTCATTCTTGTTCTTCTCGTCTCTGGCATGGGAGAAGGGGACGATTTCATTACTCCTGATAGTTGAGGCATGAAACAGGAACGGAGTGGGCTTGGTACTGTAAATCCCAAAAAAAAAAAACTATGGTGCTACTTCTGGTCCTTAATATAAGCGTATAGACCTAGTTGACTAATTTAAAAAAATATGAAAAATTTTAAATTACTTTTAAGTACTTATATTATCATTTTTTTCCTAAACTAATTTGTTTTACTTATAAATTGATGTATAATCATGTAAATTTTAGAGAGACTACGTAATATAGAAGGTTTGGTATCAAGGGAGGTATGTGAAAGTTTTTACAATAGGGAAGATTTGTACGATGAAAAGGCAAAATAGAGAAATCAATGTATTTTAATATTATAGCCGTATAGCGATGGATTATTACATTATAAATTTATCAGTAATGATTTCCTTAAATATACATATAATTAAAATTAATTAATTTAGTTACTACTAATTTGGCGCCGAATTCAACATCGATTGATTTACAATATATCTTGAACCAATGGTTTAATCAGTTGAATGACTAATATCCTTCACCCGTGTCTTTGGTCTTAGATTTATCTTGAGGAATATGTAAAGTATAACTTCTATGATTACATAATATAATGTGTTCTAAATTACATAGGCTTAATTAGCATCCTCTTTCTTCATATCGAGTCGATTCATCCTTAGATTCCTTTATTTCATTTGCTAGTTTGAGATGAAGAAACCCTCTTCCTTCACGACAAAATATTTCTTTCTTTCTTTGCAACCCAACTAATTAATGAGGATTAGGATTATAAAAGCTAGCTTCAATTTTTTCCCCAAGTTAATTACTAATAACCATGTCCCAACAATATAATTTGTACATGGAGAATTAAGCATAAAATATTCAATTTAACAATATATAAACGAAGTAAACACAAGAAATATTGACGTTGGCATTGAAAATCCCTCGAAGAAAAAAACTAAACATGCAATATTGCATTGATTAATTAACCATGTCCGAGACAGATGCAATAGTAAGCTATCAGTGTAAGCTTTGACGGCAGGAAGCTTATTGCGCTTAACAAAGAATATTTCATTAATAATGGCGGCTAAATCTTATCAAGAACTTATATGGAAACGTGATAATCATGGTTGTTATTCTTTAAAGAAAGGCGATAATGATATCGTAGAAGGAATAGATGTAATTCTCAGGTATTGAGTTAATATTATACTATTTGGAAGGTTTTATGGAATTTGAAATTCCAACTGAAATTAATTATTTTTCATTTGGCGTAGAAGGAAGGATGCTTTACCTGCAAGATGTATTTGGTTGTACTGAGTAAGCATCGTCTTACATAAACATACATATAAGTGGGTAAACTGAGTTCAAATCTCATCTTGTTTAAAAAAAAAAAAAAATTCCTGAGAGAGGCATCCTGGTTGCAAATCCTTAATTCGGATAAGTCAGTTGCTCAGGTACCTAACAATATAATATGATCCAAAGAGGACAATAGGTGTCCTAAATGCCATAAAAAATTAAAACTAAACTCAAGTAATAGAGGACGAATTATGGAAGCAGCACTGTCGTGTAAAATACCATCAGTAAAAAGACCAATAATAATGTTTGAAAGGTTTAAACTAACACACACAAACACTCACCCCGATCGCTTTCTCTGACTTTAACTGAAGTATTGTAGCATCTGTTACAGTTATCAAGGATTCTCAACATGAATGTTGCCAAATGATACAAGGCTTTCAACATAATTGTCAATTGTTAGGCCATAGCCCTTGTTACAGGAAGGAATAGCAAATATCCTAAATTCATTACTGCAATATTGAACATGTAAAGAGGAGTAAGTGGGTCATCATTCTTCTCGCCTTCATGATCTTCAGAATCACCATCAAATTCAGGTTGGCATATGATTTTATTCCCCCAAATAGTACTCCTCTGATCCTTAATATAAAACTCATTAACTAATTTGATTAGATTAAGGAAGTTAGGCAAGTTAATTAATTATAAAATGTGACACGTTTTTTCTAAAATACTATAATCATCTTTCTTCTATCCCCTCTTTCTCTTCTACTTGATTATGGTTGAGGGAGTATCCTAGGGGTACTTTAGAGAAAATTGATAAATACGATAAATGAGTCTTGTATTTAGGACCAAACCAACTCAAGATTGAGTCCTATATTAAGGCCCGGAGAGTAATAGGATATAACATTGACAAGCCTGAACAAACGCTGCTAGTGTATTTGTGAGCCCAAATCCATCTCTCCCGTGATGTACTTGAAACTTCCTTCATCACCCACAATTCAATGCAATATTCACTCGGAACAATCCATTTGATACAAAACAATGCAAGGTTGTTCTCATACACATCAAGCGTTCTTATTAATAAACTATCATCTGATGCAGGCATTGGGATCAATGTAAATACTTCAGTTGCTATGTCAAATGAAACTATGGAGCAATAATCATCATCTTCATTCTTGAACCCAAACCAAAAGGCATGTCCATTATCACTAACACTATGAGCGTTAACATATAAACCCTCCATGTTTCCAACTTCTATTTCCTTCCAAGACCTTGTGCATAATGAATACACTTTAACTTGATACACTCTCCAAACCCTCTCAAGGTTATGATCATAAATCACCCCGATCTTATAATCATTAACAATTGGACTAAACCCAAATCCTATACAGCAATGGCCTCCAAAACGATTGGTAGCTGCGGGGACCTGTTTGGATTCTCTGGTTGCCGGATTCCACAATAAAATGGAATTTTGAGATGCGCTTTTAAGACAGAGCAAGCCATTGCTGGACCCATGTATGCTCAACTGGGGCAAGGTATCGATCAAAGAGATCTGTGAATTCTGAACTACACGTCATCGCATGTCACGATCCAGCAAAACCCAGTGAAAACCAGAGGACATAGGTCGAGGCCATCTGCAGAAGTGAAGGGTTTTGAAGACTGGAGTAAAAAACGGTGACCTGATAAGATTTTTCCAATGCTTGCATACACATTGCAATCGGATAAGAGATTTTACTGGAAGTCTTCTGAAAATGTTAACGATTATCCCATCAGGAAGAAAGGTCCTCAGAGGCTTCACAGTTCTCCCCATTGAGAAAGGTATCAAAGTGTTTTGGAGAAAACCATCGGCACCAAGCTACAACCTTTTAGCCTGCACTGTAGGCATATAGGGTCAACCTTAGAACTCTGCGCTTTTGGATCAGAGTTTATATGCAAAATTTGAGCACCAAAATTATAACAATATTTGATATTTAACAGAGCCAAACCAGTAAATATTACAACCCCATCATTTTGCAAAGTTGACAGGAACCGAAGCAAGCGAACAAAATTGAAGCACTGAAACCATAGCCAAAATCAGTTTTTTCTTTAAAAAAATAACCTAGAAAATCACAGAACAAGGCAAGCAGGAAAATCCAGAAGAAATTAACGATTCTCCACTACCCACAAATGAATCAAATAAGTCTCATACGTTTCTTCATCAATATTGAGCACGGCAAATTTGTTGTCATACACCGTAAATCTTTCAGTTTCATTAAAGCGTAATGCATGTATTGGGGCCAATGTAAACACTTCCTTTGTTATTTCAGATGAAACTAGCCAAGCAAAATATCTATACTATAAGAAAATATACTTTTTACCTTTCTCATTCATTTCTGTTTAGAAAAACAGAGGAGAAAAGCTAGTATACAGACAAGAATAAGGCCCAAGTTCTCCTCTGTTTCAGACCACATAAGAGAATCAGGCACTTCTCATCTGTTTCATCAGTAACAGACAAGAAGCTTCTCGTCTGTTACTAGAAGCAGATGAGAAGTCCAGGTGCTTCTCGTCTGTTATTATACAACAGACGTTGAAGCTTAGCTTCTTCTCGTCTGTTAAATAACAACAGATGAGAAGAAGCCTGAATAATTTTAGAAAAAAATTGCCCTCTAGCTTGTCCTCGCATTCCAGTTCCAGCTCCCTCCCAATATTCCAGCTTACGCACACTCGGTCTTTCCCTCCCTCCCATTCCAGCTCCAGCTTTGAACATCCAGCTCGTCCTCGCATCAGATCCGCTAGCTCATCCAGTCGCATCAGGTCCTCAGCTCATCCAGCTCTTCAAGCTTCAGCTCGCCGCAGCTTACACAGCAGGAAGTAAAATGTGGTTCTCCTCCTCTCCAACTCGGGGTCCCCATTGAAGAAAGAAGCTCACCGTCAAAGCCACCTATGTCCTCTCTTCTCCTGTCCATGTCGACGCCATTTCTCCATTAAATAAGGTAAGTTGAAGTGCAACATTCCTCCTTTTGGTTTCTATACGTGCTGCAAATGGATGGTTCTTTGTTCATGTTGCTGCTAATTCTTGAATTGCATCTAGAAAGTTTTAAACTTGATTGGATAGTGGATTTGAAGGTTAAAAAGTTTGTTCAACTTGTTTGAATATTGATGTACACAAGGTGTTTGTCAAAATAACTAAGAGAGGATTTTCATATATTGACATTGCATTAGAATGGTAATATATAGTTATGATGATCTTGAGAGGTTAATTTAATAGCAAATCGAGAGTGGATGTACTAAAAAATTTGAACAGATAAGTAAATATAATTTTAGTTTTGTAATAGTTGTTGAATTTTTAAATTGAATTGTTACTTATTCTTCATATATTTATATTTGTTCATTTGTTAATTTACAGATTTTTGATAATAATTGCTCATACACCGTTGATGATATTAATT
This sequence comes from Neltuma alba, assembly GCF_004799145.2. NCBI lineage: Eukaryota > Viridiplantae > Streptophyta > Magnoliopsida > Fabales > Fabaceae > Neltuma > Neltuma alba. The sequence continues at coordinate 8,629 of NW_021632622.1, forward strand.
TTATCCGAGACCTTTTGGCCCAGCAACTACTTCAAAAATGGTGGTCTAGGGATTGATAAAGTTTATGTTTAGAGATAACTTCATCTTATTAGGTTATCAATTTTGACTTTTACAGTTTGTTCTTTTGACTAGTTAGTTAATGTATGTTGGCTGAAAATATTGACTTGTTTAAATGTTAGAATATTTGAACTTGTTGGAAAGTGGCTAATGAAAATGTATCACATGGTAGTTATTGTAATGCAAGTGGTATACAGGAAGTGAAACTTTCTAAAACGAGCACATTCACATCTATTTGAAGCAAATAGTAGAGAATGGGAAAATTATTTACTTCTATTATGATAAAATAGAAGTAAAAAATCACCAGCATTTACCTATGTTTTGAAAAATAGAAGTAAAAAATTACCATCATTTTTTACTTTTGTTTTAAAGCAAGATAGACGTAAATATCATTTTTCTCTTCTGTTCAAAACAGAAATAAACAGAAGCTACTTTTTATATCCTTTCTTTTTATGTCCTTCCTAAAACAAGAGTAAGAAGTCATTTAGAATAGAATAGAAATAAAAGGTCTCCACTGTAATAGTATCTTCATTGTGGCTATGCCAAAAGATAGCTTCATTAGCAGTAACACTTTCAGCTGTTTCATGACAAAATGTTACTCTATCCAAGTTCTCAAATTCTAGTTCCTTCCATGACCAAGTACATAATGAATACACTTCCATTCGGTTGACCTCATAATGAAGGGAAAAGATTCTCACGATCTTGTAATCATTAAGAATTGGGCTGAACCCGAATCTTGAAAAGCAATCACCTTGAAAATCAATTGTTATAGGTACTTTTCTGACCTCTCTAATGGCTGGATTCTACAGTAAAAGGGAAGGAGGAGATACACCATGCTCAACTATTTCAACACAGAGCACGCCATTGACGGAACCGATGATCCTAGCGTCCCATAAGGAATCGATCAAAGGCGGTTTTTGAACCTCAAGGGCTTCCATTTCGCAATCCAGTAAACTGAAGCGCAAATCATGGGAGATGTGGTGTCGCCATTTGAGGAGGAATGAAGGGTTTAGGAAACGGGAGTGACGAAAGGAGGGAGTCTTGAAGAGATTTTTCCAATCTTTGCATACGCATTGGAATCGAATGATGGTTTTCACAGGAAGTCTTTTGAGAATGTGGCAATGATGTCGAGAGGGAGAAAGGGCTGGTCGTCCTCCATTACGAGCTGCTTCCCCTTCACAGAGCTCTCCATTGGAGAAGGAATCTCAGAAGAGAGCAATCGCAGTCAATATTAGGACATGAGCTACACTGGGCATTGATGTTGAGGAGGGATATCGACGGTATTTTGAAGCCTGTTCTCCGACTAGGTTTCTGAACTGATGTGTTTTTCCGTTTGGAAGGGTCAGGTTTGCGTTTACGTCTCTTTGTGACATTATGTCTTTTTGAGCTGACTTTGTGATATTATGTCGTTTTGTTTTTCTGGTCTGCGTTGTGGCCTACGGGTGGAGATTGGGCTTGCTTTGCGTCTTGGGCTTCTTACTTGAACTGTTTCCGATCGGCAATTTTGATGGAAGAGTATTTCAGCCGAACAAAAAATCAAAGTCTTATTGCTTTGTGGCTATTTAACTTTTCTACCAACAGATTGGATCTAACAGAAGACGCTAGTCCTTTATAACATGACAAACTAATATTTAAATTTCTGTTATGAGAGGTGCTTATATTTAGTGCCCAAATACCTCAAATAGGAGGATACTTATATTTTAGTTAAAAAAAAAACTCCGTTAGGAGAGATGTTCACATCTTTAGTGTCCAAAAATACCTTTAAGAGAATTATTTCCAATAGGTACTTGTATTTTTTTTAAAAAAAATTCTTAACTAGTTGAGGTGGATTATAAAAGTTAAATAAATTAGTTAATTATAATAAAATAATAAATAAGAAAGATTTGAATCCTATGTAGATAAATTAGACCTTTTTTTCTTCTTGGACCAACATAATTCGAGTATAATTTATATAGTCAAATTTTTAAGGTGGCACAATACTTGTATATATCCTTATATATACTTACAAAATAAATAGAATTTTCCAACTAGCACGCACTTTTTTTAAAAAAAATAGTCCTTTCAATTAAATAACAAAAAGTATAAATATTAAAATTCAAACCATTAAAATTATTTTCAACAGAATAATTATGTCAAGACTAGTAGTATTTAACAAGTGAAAAAAAAAATCTAGATTGATGAAATCCCACAGTTTATTACTTCTGCTCAACAAAATCTGCAATACGAAAAGTAAAATCCAAGCTAACCTTTTCTACGGGGGCTAAGAAATGCTCAAAAAGCACTTAAAAAAAATTTCATGCAACCTAAAACAAAACTCCTCTAATATATTTATCTCGATTTTCACAAAATCACTTTTAAAAAAACTAATTCAAATATGCTGTGTACATCTTCTTCCTTAGTCATAAGGAATTTGGATATATGCAGCATCACACACGAAAGGAACATCCGCATACATCCCAGCAAGAGCACACCTCATACACTCCAACACTGTGAACAGATAGGCAAAAGCTACCGCAGTCCAGAAATGCATTCCTAGTTTTCCCCAGTAGATTGCTAGAGGCATCCAACGGCTCACAGTGCCAATCACCTGCAGAGAAATCTCCAATAACATGCCCATCACCACATGGAACCTGAAGAAGTGGGGCCACTCTTTTCTCCTCACAATCCCAAGATATGCCACAAAGAAGTAAGCCATGAGGAACCAGCTTGGCAGACTCCCAATTGACACAAGGAAAGGGTATGTCATGAATTCTAAGTTCTCAAGAAATGGGTGAAGATGATATGCTGTCTCAGCATACATCCATGTCTCATGTAGAGGCATAAGGTATGGGAGGCATGCAAGTGTCCTCCATAACCATCTTGGCTTTTTGGTCATCACTGGATATCGGAAGCTATATTGGACATCATCCTTTGATGATGCTCGAGGAACCATACAAAACCTTCTTTGCCTCGAAGATGGCAGGGGGATTCTGGGATAAAGAAGACCAAGACTTTGATCTCCACCAGTTAAATTTAGGCTTGATGCAGCAGAAATAATGTTTGAGGACAGCATCATTCCTATGAAGGGAATTTAAAATGAAATAAGAAATATCAGTCATAACTTAGAACATCTCAATTGTGTAAAATGATTACAGTAACACATTCTCACCAAATAGCAAGCTAATAAGAATGTTTTGTATGATGGATTTATCAGCTCAATAATTCATATCATATTAAATAAATAAAAAAAAAAGAGGTCATGTTGACAAACAAATTAAACAAGCCATATACCTCTTGGCGGGCAGGAGTTAAGCCCCAGTAAGTTAAGCCCCCTGCAGGAACATTGGATGCTAGAACTGCAAGAGGACAGACGGCTAAAATGCTGGGAGGGCCGATAAACCCTAGATGAACTTTGGGTCAAAGGGTAAACATTTCCTATCATGGTCAAAAACCTGATTGAAAGCCAGCTTCACAAGAAAAGGCATTGATTAATAAACAAGGGAAGAAAAACATGATTTTTTTTCAACAAGTAACCAATCCAACAAATATATCTTGGAATTGTGAGGAGAAAAAGTAGCTAAGGAGAATCTCCTAAACTGAATAAACATCAAAGTACTCCATATATAGCTTCTGCTCTATTCATAATGCAAAAATAAACAATTAAATAAACGATAAAACAAACATCCAGAACTCTACTTTTAATTTATGGGTAAATCTGATCAAACTCCTTCCCCACCAACCCCCACTTTCTCCATATTCAGTCACGCCGTAACTCTATCAGAGACTTTACTTATCTTAGCACAGAAAAACTTATTTCTAAAAATCGAAACTCCAGAACTTGATTAATAGAGCATAGTTGGGTTGAAAGAAAACACATTTTATTCTACATTCACTACTCAACCAGCAAAAATCAGTGGCAGCCAAATTAATAATAAAGCTAAAGCAATGAAATCATCACAGCCAGCAAAATCAACAGATCCCAGGCATTCAAATTGTTGAACCAATTGAAGCAGAAGCTAAAGACTACACATCATCTAAATCAAAGGCTCAGAGCCAAAGAGTACCTCCACGGGAGAGAACGAACGGCGAGAGAGAGAGAGAGAGAGCGCCGTTACTTGGTCGGAGACGAACGGAGGTCAAGCGAGCCAGATGAGAGGCAGAGAATGCGGGAATGGTTTGGGTTATTTACGTAGGCCGCCGAAGCCGAAGCCGAATGCCAAAATATACTTTTTCAAGCCCAAACTTAAAAGTAACGTGGAAAAAATTGGCAGGCGTCATTAAAATTAAAAAAAAAAAGAGTCAAAGTCAAACATTATAGGTTGAGTTTCCTTTATTCTAATAACAGTGGATCGGATCAACCAAAATGCTGAAAGCACTTCAGCAATGCTACTCGTTGTGGATATGTTACAGACTGACAAGACTTTCTGCATAATTGAAAATGTTCTCATAATAACTAATTTCATTTATAAAGTTGTGCGACGTCCATTCATTAGTAGTGAGATTGAACAAAGATAAAAAGAGGTTTGTCCCATTCTCTTCTTCATCCTCATCACTTTCACTACTGAACCCTCCTGGAATTGGCCCATTATTGGTGCAGACAATTTCATTGCTCCAAATACATAAGGGATATAACCACTTTGATGTTGGACCAATACTAAATTTCTTAGTCCAACTCCAACTCTTCCCTTCCTCCTCCATCACCCATAAATCAAAGAAAGAACAATCAGCCTTTCCAACCTTATAATAAGGCCCCCAAAACATAGCAAGTTTGTTCTCATGCACGCTAAGCCTTATATTTGAACCTAAATTAGGGGTTACTGATGAAGAAGGTAGTGGCATCAGTGAAAATATTTCTGTTGCTATCTCAAATGAAACTACCACATAAAGATCATGTTCTTCATCCATCTTCCCTAACCAAAACATAGTTCCATTAGAAACGACAGCTTGAAAGGATTTAAGATACCTTACTCTATTTAAAACCACAGATTCTACTTTCTCCCATGACCCTCTTCTTAATGAATACGCTTCCACATCATGAGCACAATTTTTGTCCACAAAGATTTTACGTCGATTCGCAGCATAAGCAAAGTCATATGTATAAATTCTCACTATTTTGTAATCATTAAGGACAGGATTGAACCCAAATCCATAATTTGGATTCCTTGAATGGATGCGTGTTGATGGGTCGGGAACTTGCCTGACATCTCTAGTCGCTGGGTTCCATAGAAAAATATGATAAAAATATATAGAATCATCATCATCATCAGAAGGACCACCAATAAATTCCATTTCCACAATGAACAAGCCGTTGCAGGAACCAACAAGTCTGATAAGACTATAATCCATGATGGAATGGATCCAGGGGGGCGTCTCGAGTGTAATCTGAACTTCAACATTTTTCATGTTGGAATCAAGCGAAAATAAGAATGTAGGATTGCGTTGTTCAAGACGGGTTTGTTCGAAGAAAAGAGAAGGATTGTTGTGAGCTGAGTAGTGTAAGTGGGTAGAGATGAAAGATGAGGATTTGATGAGATTTTTCCAAAGTTTGCAAACGGATTGAAATCGAATTAGGGATTTGACAGGAAGCCTTTTGAGAATTTCTATTATGAGATCTTGTGGTAAAATAATGACTCCCTCATCTTCCATTTCCTTGTTTGAAATGGTAAGAAAGGAATGATATAGAACAAGGGAAAAGAATTACCTCTTATATAGGCGAAAGGAGAGAGATCAAATAAAGTTTAGAATGACTAAAGAAGTCAAAAGACTTACGTTTCATAGCCTTGAAAAGTTTTTCATTATGAAATTTTGTTCATCTAATTTAATAATTTATCATGTTGTTTATTGAAAAATGGCCCTGTCATCTTTCAATTTCATTTTGTCGCTTGAGGGAAGAAGGCATTATTTGCACTTGATGGTCACAAAATTGTTTGGGATTGCTTGAAATGTGGTTGGGAAACAAATGAATGAATGAGGGAAAATAATTTTCTTTTATATAGTTGAAAGTGAGAGATCAAATTGTCTTTAGAATGCATTTAAAGATGAGAAGGAAAAAAATCGTAAATTTGTTTCATAACCTTGAAAAGGTTTCTATGTTGGACTATTTTACTCAATGCGCAAAAAAGTTGTTTGCAACTTCGAAGAGGTTATGTTGGGAAAAGAATCAACAGCTCTAAAAGGATAAAAACAAAATAAATTCAGTGACAATGAAAAGACGGAAAAAATATTATTAACTCTGGTCCTAGCTATAAGATCTCATTTGTAGATACAAACGAGGTCTTATAACTATAATAGGAGGTAGTACTAAAGAAACAGGTCATAGGCAATTTTTTAAGGGAAAATTAATATGTAGTGCCATGAAAGCAATCAATCACCAAAAAAAATCTCACAGCAAGGACTCCTCCGATCCATAGCACAATTCATTTTAACTAATTCGTCAATATCAAAAAATAGTAGTTGATTAATTAAATATGTTTCAAATTGAAAATTTTTTCAACTTCACCCATATTACATGAGATTGCGAATAAAAAAGAAAAATACAAAGAGTCACGTTTAAGAGTTAATTATGGGGACAAAATTGACAAATAAGTATTAATTACTCCTTATTAAGTGACACATTTTGGACCTGTTATTCTTCTAGAAGTGACTTATACTGTAGATCGGAGGAAGCATGTAGTACATTTTTACTATTTTTATATTGAAAGCATTTCAATAATTTAATTATACATTTTTTTTGTTCCCATTGATTCACAATCATTCATGGGTAGGCAATCCCACTAAAACACAACCCAACAAAACCAAGCAAACTTATATAGCAGCAAGCCAGCAACTAATTAAACTATATGTTATCCAAGAAAATTGAACATAGGGTGATGATATACAGAAGGCTAAAATAAAGCATGAAACAAACTAGTACTGAATTTCTTCGCTACTCCAGATCAAAGATCAAAGGGGCTTCAAGAATTATATATAGATCCAACCAAAATAATCTTCAAAGGTTTTTGTGAATTAGAGACAAAAGAAATTAAACATGAAATGCAGAAATGATCATATTTCAAAGCAATGCTATTCAACCTGGGCGTTCCAAACAGACCCAAGGCTCCTCTCATAACTGAAACCATCACACCAGTCATAGGAAAATGAAACCTTCTAGAACTCCTTCCATTTCTTAGTAGTGAGATTGAGCAGCCTAAGAAAGTACACTGATTCATCATAACACTCGTCCTCGTCTTCGTCAAGATGCCACCGCTCTTTGTCAACGAAAACTATTTCATTGCTCCAAATACATAAGCGACGCAAAAAATACGAAATTATCCGAGCCTTAAATTCTTCAGTAAAACTGAAACTCTTCCCTGGTTCACCAGCAATCTCCTCCATCGCCCATATAAGGATAGAATTAAACGATGCATCGCAATGGATAAACATGGCTAATTTGTTCTGGTACACACCAATAGCAGTTGGAAGTTCACGACTTCGTGGTATTTGTGTTAATGTAAACACTTCAGTAGCTATGTCGAAGGAAACGACCACAGGTAAATAATAAGAAAAGGATTAGCTCCATTTCCATCAGCACTGACATTTTTGGAGATAATTGTTGTCTTCGGTAAAGACCCAAATTCTAGTTTCTTCCGTGAACCTGTTCTTAATGAATACACTTCCGCTCTATGATGCTCGACTAGGACGGAATTATATGGTTGACGTTTCTTCTTCCTTTTTGCAAACCTTCGGATATAAAATTTCACTATCTTGTAATCATTAACAATGCTACTGAATCCAAATCCAAATTCGTACAGGCCCCAATAATCCTTCGTTGTTGTAGTTAGGGGTATTTCTCTGAACTCTCTAATCACTGGGTTCCCCAGGCAAAGCGAGCAATGAGACCCATCTGGATCAAGATCGACTAGGGCACAAAGAAGGCCGTTGCAAGAACCAATGATTTTCCAACCATGGTTAAGGCAATCGATCGAGGGTATGCTTAGAACTTCAATGGTTTCCATATTATGATTAAGCAAAAGGACGGAGGCTTACCATTGGAACCGAAATCTTCTTCATGGAGGAGAAGCAAAGGGTTTTCGTGAGAAGAGCGGCCGGCATGTTCAGCGATGAAATGTGGGGTTTTGAAGAGATTTTTCCAATTTTTACAGACAGAGCGAAATCAAGCGATGGATTTGACAGGAGGCCTTTTGAGAATGTTGATAATAATCTCGGAGGGCAGTGGGGGGTTGTCGCCGTAGCTCGGCATCTGCTTTGGTGGGAATTACAAATTCGCGCTATGGGGAAGACGAGTGAACGGCGGAGTAATGGAGGAGTGCAGGGTTTGTATGCGGGAAGAGATTTTTTTTTTTTTGGTTGTAAACTGTGGGAAAAGTTAAATAAAGAAGATTACGTGCGTTGAAAAGTTTTTGTTGATTTTATAAAAATAATGGAATCTGCGATTTAAGAATAAATTGTACACAAACGTTTTAACTGGTAAATATGCATCTTTTAATTATTAGGGTTAATCTTATTTGAGTCAAAATGGGTGTTAAATATACGCATTTCTCTCCACAAAATTCAAAACCTTAACTTATGATGTTATGGTGTGGTTTAAAAAAAAAAAAAAACTTACGATACCATGGGGGAATAGTCTAGACCCAACCCTATCACTGTTAGTATATATTTCATATGATAAAAGATCATTGATGATCAGACATAACAGTCAAATTAAAATTAAAAATGAATTATTGCAATATTGTCTCATTAATGGTCATATTTAAACCTTATAAAATCTTCAATTATTTTGTTTCATTTCTATATAGAATAATAATTGATGATAAAAGATAATAATCAAATCAAATCAAAATCAAAATAAATTATTACTCAATAATTGTCAAATATCCCTAGTTATAGAATCTTCAAGTATCCAATCAAGTCTCATCAAATCTTATAGAATCTTTAATTATCCATTTTTATCTCCATCAATGTATAATGTCAATACAGCACTCTATATAAATTATGCATTATAACGTCTGAAAAATATGTCTAAACATTTAAAATTTATGAGCAATACAACTTGTCATATTTCAAGTTATGCTCTCTCGCCATAATTGAACAGATATAAGATGGTTTTCATGTCATGCTCCAGTTAGTCTAAAATTGCATCCCTTCAAACTATTTTACTCCTCCAAATACTCACTGCATATAACTCTTCAAAAAGTGGTCCACTAAGTCAATGGAGGAATAATCAAAGTTTTAATAGAAAGTCAGATCTTGTTTGTTTTCCTTTTTTTTTTTTTTAATTTTTTTTGTTTTTAAAGATAAAAAATTATTAAAAACTTATTTAGTTATTTATTTTTAGTTAGATGTTTTACAAAATAAAAACAAGTAATATGTTCTTAAAAACTAAAAAATCAAAACAACTATAACTTATTTTCTTGATTTTGCTTTTGTGTTTTTTGTTTTTTGTTTTTAAAAAAATCCTTTTTTCCATTTAACCCCTACCCGCCATGTGTCTTGCTAGCGACAGTCACCCCGACCATGTTTTCTCATTGGCCACTGTTTGCACCTCAAGTGCACGGGTCGTCACAAGTAAGAAAGTGATGAGTAGAGTATCGTTCCCGTGAGGATTTGGTCTTAAAACTCGGTTAAGTATTGATTATCACACTTTCACTTAATTTGATCGATACAAATATTAAGAGTGAAAGCAACTATTTATAAAATTAAAAATGAATAAAAAGAAAAGTGATTCTTCAATTCCAATGATTCAAAAAAACATAAGATTATTTATCCCTCTTATATTTCAAAAGCACTCAATTAAATCCCCATTGTATTTGCTTCTTAATTATAGATTATGCTAGCCAATGACACTAAATTATCTATAAATGCTCTCTCAAGTCTCCAAATAGGTGTTTAGCTCAATTAATTCCTTAACCTCTTAATTAATTAATTGAACCCCAATTTTCATTGCAAACCTTATATGATTATGTGAGGTTAATGAGTATATCTCTATCTTATTAACAAAATCATCTATTCAACTCGCAAGCTTCAAGTTCTCACATAATACACTCAACCTAACCCTCTCAAGCATCAATCAAGTGAACCCAATAATCTTATTGGTGGCCAATCAACAAGAAGCATTAAACATAGAGTAAAATCAACATAATCATATCACTAATCACAAATATAAAAGGAAAATGAGTACTTAATCCATACAAGAGTTCAAAATAATCCTAGAATCAAAGCATTTAGCCACACATACTCAGAAATTCCATAAGAATATACACACACACACATCAGCACAAAATGGAACAAGTGTAAAAAAAGCAAGATGGAGAGGAAAAACTAAGGAAAGAAGCTCAAATCTCTTCAAAGCTCTAACTCCTAACTCAATCTCCTCCAATAAGCAAGCCCTAGCACAGCACAATACTTCCAAGAACCACCCAGAACTAAAGAATGGTGGCCAAGGTCGAGTTTGGGGTCTTAAAACCTAGAATTTGCTGACTTAGTGTTGCTTAGTGTTTTGCTGTCAACAACTGTGATGTGGCCCAAATATTTTATGCCGTGGCCAAGTTTTCCACTGTTTCAATTAGGTTGCAGCCAGGTCAGAATGCACCGCAACTCACTTTGCCTTTAGAAAATTTTGTACTTCTAGCCCAAATGAGTAGTTTTACCTATGATTTGGCCTCTATTTGTTCTTCTTTGATCACCATAATTTAATTCTTAAGAAACCTTGATCGTTATAAGCTCAAAAATAACAAGGATAAATGTTAAAATATGAACAAACATATCTAAGAGTGTATAAAAATTAAAGAAAAAGCACTGAAATGACATGAAACTTTAGAGATTAACAACTACTGCCACATCACCGTCGATGACAACCTCTGCCACCCATGGGTTCCTGCTGGGCAGTGTCATCGCTTGCCACATATTCCCTTGATACTAAAAAAATTGTTGCATATTAACGATGGAAATTAGCCAAAAAAATTTTTTTGGCTTAAAATAATGTTCAAAGGTTTTTGTGAATTAGAGACCAAAGAAATTAAACATGAAATGCAGAAATGATCATATTTCAAAGCAAGGCTATTCAACCTGGGCGTTCCAAACAGACACAAGGCTCCTCTCATAATTGAAACCATCACACCAGTCATAGGAAGATGAAACCTTGTAGAACTCCTTCCATTTCTTAGTAGTGAGATTGAGCAGCCTAAGAAAGTACACTGATTCATCATAACACTCGTCTTCGTCTTCGTCAAGATGCCACCGCTCTTTGTCAACGCAAACTATTTCATTCCTCCAAATACACAAGGGATGAAAAAAGTACGAAATTATGCAATGCTTAAATTCTTCAGTAAAACTGAAACTCTTCCCAGATTCACCGGCAACCTCCTCCATCGCCCATATATGGATAGAATGAAAAGAGATATTGCAGTGCCGAAACATAGCTAATTTGTTCTGGTACACACCAATAGCAGTTGGAAGATCACGGGGTAGTGGTATTTGTGTTAATCTAAACACTTCAGTAGCTATGTCGAAGGAAACGAGCACAGGCAAATTGTCCTTTTCTCCTAAGAAAAGGATAGTTCCATCATTTCCCTCAGCACTGATATTTTTTGATATAATTGTTGTCTTTGGTAAAGCTCCAAATTCTAGTTTCTTCCATAAACCTGTGCTTAATGAATACACTTCCGATCTATGATGCTCGAGTAGGTCGGCATTATAGGGTTGACGTTTCTTCTTCTTTTTACGCAACTCTGGAATATAAAATTTCACTATCTTGTAATCATTAAAATTGCTACTAAACCCAAATCCAAATTCGCACAGTCCCCAGTAATCCTTCGTTGTTGTAGTTAGGGGTATTTCTCTGACCTCTCTAATCACCGGGTTCCACAGGCAAAGCGAGCGAGGAGACCCATCTGGATCAAGATCGACTCCGGCACAAAGAAGGCCGTTGCAAGAACCAATGATTTTCCAACCATGTTTAAGGCAATCGATCGAGGGTATGCTTAGAACTTCAATGGTTTCCATATTATAATTAAGCAAACGTAAGGACGGAGGCTTACCATTGGAAACGAAATCTTTTTCATGAAGAAGAAGCAAAGGGTTTTCGTGAGAAGAGTGGCGGGCATGTTCAGCTATGAAATGTGGGGTTTTGAAGAGATTTTTCCAATTTTTACAGACAGATTGAAATCGAACGATGGATTTGACCGGGAGCCTTTTGAGAATGTTGATGACAATCTCGGAGGGCAGCGAGAGGTTGCCGCCATCGCTCGCCATCTGCTTTGGAGGGAATTACAAATTCGCTCTCTCGGGAAGAGGACTGAACGGCGGGGTGGAAGAGTAGAGGGTTTGGGTGTGGGAAGAGTTAATTAAAGAAGATTACTCTTCTAGTTCCATTTATAAGACACTTCTAGTATGTTTTATACTCCCTCCGTTCCTTATTATAAGAGACATTTGATGCTTATAGCATGTTCCTATATATAAGAGACACTTAAAAGTTGTCTCTACTTTTTTGTGATAATTTCCTATTTTACCCCATATTTATTGTCTCCAACTTACACTCTCTCCCCCTCTCACTTATCTTTCTTTTAATAATTTAGTTGTTCTCTCTCATGCTCTCTCTCCTTATTAATGAGGGCATTTTTGGAAAAAAATATAATTTTTTTCCACATTGATTGTTCTTAACTAACTTTAACTGCTTTTTTGATCAACGTAATTCGGTTATTCGTCTCTTATAATAAGGAACAGAGGGAGTATAAACTAAGAAAAATCTTAAACTTTATCAACCCTCATTTAAAATTTAATAACTTTCTAACTTCATCCCTATTTAATATATATTATACTTCATGTAAATAAAATCAACACACTAATAAATAAAAGGTAAAATTGTACATCCATGTAAAAAATTTCTCTCAATACCATATAAATAGAATCAAAAAATATATTCTCTATCTGCCTTATAAATAGGACCAGAGGAGTATGTGTGTTGAAAAGTTTTTGTTGATTTTATAAAAATAATGGAATCTGCATTTTAAAAATAAATTGTATGCAAAAGTTTTTCCTAGTAAACATTGTATCTTTTCCTTATAAATATGCATTTTAAATATTATTAGGGTTAACTTATGATATTACGGATAATATGGGAATCTGTAATATGATAAAAGATAATTGACGGTGAGAGACAACAATCAAATTAAAACTAAAAATAAATTATTTTCAAATTGTTTCATTAATTGTCAAAATATTATTGATCCTATTTAAATCTTATAAAATCTTCAATTATTTTTTTTCTTTCCATTTCTATATGGACTGATAATTGATGATAATTAATAATAATCAAATCAAAACCAAAATAAATTATTATCAAATCGTCTCATTAATTGTCAAATATTCTTAATTATAGAATCTGCAACTGTCTAATTAAGTCTCATAAAATCTTATAGAATCTTTAATTGTCCATTTTTATTTCCATCAATATGTAATGTCAATACAGTACGCTGTATATTATAAATTATACATTATAACGTCTGAAAAATAAGTCTAAATATTTATAATTTATGAGTATAATATTTCATGTCAGGCTTTCTCAGCATAATTGAACATATATAAGGTTTCATGTTATCCTCCAGTTAGTCTAAGCTGGGAGTATTTGGGTGGAAACCAAATTATGATTTTAAAAATAATTTTACCATATACGAAATAAGCATATGAGATGAGTTTTACTTCATAAAAACACTTTCAAAAAGTGCCCTTTTTTTTTAACCAAAAGCCTCCTAAAATTTCATCCCTTCATACTATTTTACTCTTCCAAATATTCACTGAACTTAACTAGGGGTGGCAATATGGGCCAACCCACGGCAAGTTACGATTAGACTATTGCGGGTTGACTCGTAGTGGGTTAGGGGTAGGCGATGTAGGTTGAAAAGGCTCTGTGTAGTAGCGGGTTGGCTAAACCCGCCAACTATTATTTTCTTCTTTTTTTTTTTCATTTTTAATATATTTTTCCTTATACAACATAAAGAAAATATAATGAAATTTTTATCTTTCCTTTAAATACTTGATTAAAAATACCATATAAATCATATAGGTTTTTCTCTAATTTTTTTAGATAGGATATAAAATATAATAAAATACATATAATAATTAATAAAATTAAAAAAATACAAAAAAATAAATGCGGGTAAGCCCGTGGGCTAGTGAGATAACTCGTGGCTGGTCGTGGATTAGGTAGTGCGGGTTAAAAAGTTTTGTTTATTGGCAGATTGACTTTTATCCAATCCTAACCTACCATTTTTGGTGGATTGATGGGTTGTATCTACAAGTTCAATCCATATTATCAGCTCTAAACTTAATTCTTCAAAAATTGATCCAATAATTCAATGGAAGACTAATCAAATTTTTAATAGAAAGTTCGACTTGTTTTTTTTTCTTTTTAAATTTTTTGTTTTTAAAAATAAAACATTATTTAGTGATTTATTTTTAGTTAGATATTCTACAAAATAAAAAAATAATATGGTTTTAAAAACTAAAAAATCAAAATAACTTTTAAATATTTTTTCTTTGCATTTTTGCTTTTTTCTTTTGTTTTGAAAAATTATGATATTTTTTTCTTTTTAAATTTTTTGTTTTTAAAAATAAAACATTATTTAGTGATTTATTTTTAGTTAGATATTCTGCAAAATAAAAAATAATAATATGGTTTTAAAAACTAAAAAATCAAAATAACTTTTAAATATTTTTTCTTTGCATTTTTGCTTTTTTCTTTTGTTTTGAAAAATTATGATTTTTTTTCATTTACCCACTACCCGCCACATTTCTTGCTAACGACGGTCACACCGGCCATGTGTTCATGTTGGCCACTACCACATCACTGTCAACGACAACCTCAACTACTTGAGATTCGGAACTTCTACTCTTCCCTTTCTATCCTCTTTATTCCTCTTCTTTTTCTAATAATTAGATTAAAATATTTCAACATTTCAGATTTTAATTTTCATAAATTAATTATAAAAAAATTTAAAAATATTTAGTGCATTTGCAAACCAGTAGAATTAAATTTTAATAGTTTATAATTTATAATTTATTTATTTTTGTAATTTAATATTTTAATAACAGTTTTAAGAAGATTTAAATCTGAATGGTTCAAATGTTAATTCAATGGTTGAAAAAAGAAAAAGAGGGGAGAGGATGGGAAGGAAAGAGGAGAGGTTCCAACCCGTCAAGCAGTGTCATCACTTGCCACATGTTTTCTCGATGCTGAAAAATTTGTTGCATATTAGCCATGGAAATTAGCAACAAAATTTTTTTTTTCTCTTGCAATTTAGCGATTTCTTCATTGCATCTGTAATTTTAGCAACAAGATCTGTGAAAGAATTGACTTTGATCGCTAATTTTCTCAATAATGGTCTACTTTTATGTAATAGTGAACTTGATTAAACATTTCTCTTCTAAACTTATGCCTGGTGCTAGATTAATAACTTTGCTATTTTGGATGATGTAGATAACAGGTCTCGTAATTTTTTCAAATGTATTTTTTGTCTTGTATTTTTTTCAAATGTATTTTTTTTAAATAATTGTCTAAACAATTATTCTTTTCAAAACTTCTTTTGAAAAATAATTTTATAAAATTGTTCTTAAATATAATATCTATAGTGCAAATTGCATTGCCTCATAGCATATTAAGTGACCAACAAAACCCAAATAATTTATATAGCAACAATTAAACTATATATCCTATGTTGAACATATGATGATAAAAAACACAAAGATAGAGTTTGCAACCTGCTAGTAGTGAACTGAATTTCTCCATTCTAATTCACAGATCTAAAGGGCATTAAGGATTATACACACAATCAAAATTTAAAAGGTTTTATGTTTCAAAATTGATATTTTCTTGAAGCACAATTAATTGATACCAGTGCTAAAAGGCTTATGACATATACGTGCACAACCAAGGAGGAAGCATGCAAGCTGTGTTTCTGGCATTCAGAGCTGCACTTAATTTCACCACACAACAAAATTGCATCACGTTGCGGCATCGTGTGCCCCTCTCTCTCTCTCTCTCTATATATATATATATATATATTAATTGATATAGTTATATTTATATGCTATCAGAGGAATTAGTCCTGTTCATATATAGCTCGTAAGAATATTTTTCCTGAGATTAGGAATCTTTGTACTACGTACAATGTTGCAAGTCTGAATACCATCTTCATCCGGAAAAGGAATAAACAAATGAGTACATGATGCACGAGTAAGTCTCCCTTCCCTCGAAGTAGCATTTTGCTTTTGCAATATGCTCTCTCTTGTAATTTAATTTTAAAAAAGAAAGTGTGTAATGATAGGGGGAAAAAGTAAAAAGAGTAAGGAAAACTCAAAATCAGATGACATAGAAAAGTAAAAAGTGAGACGCAGATAGAACTGAATTTCTCTATTCTAGATAACAGATACACGGGGCATCAATGCTTATAGATACAACCAAAATGTTCTAAGGTTTTGTGGGTACATTTCCACCGAAATTGCCAAGACAAAGTCTATAATGTAAAAGTGAGAATTTCATAGCAAGGCTATTCAACATGCTTGTCGAAGCTCTCTGCATAACTGAAAATTCCATTCATATCATCAACAGATAAAAAGATGGGGAACCTCTTCAATTCATTATTAGTGGTAAACATAAGTCAGTAAAAGCAGATCTATTAACATATTGACCATGAGGCATACCAACTTTGTTTTCGTGCAGTATACCATAATATTATTTTTAAAACTATAGTTTGGTTTCCATACAACCCTTTAGATGAGTATGAGAATCAGAGGTTGAAGAAGGCATTGGTGTCAATGTAAAAACTTCTATTGCTAGGTCAAATGAAATGATCATGCGACGATGATCTTCAGACTCCATTCCCAACCAAAATATACCACCATTAACAGTGACAGGTTTTGATTCGAGTTTTACACTCCGTATAACCCCAGATTCTACTTCTTTCCATGCCCTGTTCTTAGTGAATACGCTTCCATTTGGTCAACTCATATATTGTCCAAATCGATTTGATTATTGTTAAAATTAAACTTAGAAATATGAATTGTCACTATTTTGTAATCCATAACTACAGGACTAAACCCAAATAATCCCCGCCCAAAAATGCCACAACCACCATCATCGTTTGTTGTTCTGATATAGTATCTTACCTCTCTAGTTACTTTTTTTTTTTGTTTTTTTGGCCCAAATGACTATGGGATGGTAGATCAGATCCCACTATCACCACTTTTCTCAGATAATTTCCCATGACCCAAAAAAAAAACTGCCACAAGAAAAAATATCTGTCAAATGGCCAGCCGCGGTGGTGGCCTACCACCGGCATGGTCTCCAACAGGGGTTAAATCTTTGAAAAAGAAATCAAAAGGGCAATTTTGTCATTTTATTAATTTTAAAATGCTAATTTAAATTTATTTTTCTCTATGTTATTTTCAATCCTCATATACCTGATTTGTGATTTCACAATTTTCAGGTTTTTTTTTTGTGTTTTCCTTTCTTCTGGGCTTTCCCAATAGCTTTTTTCCCCCAAAGAATGAGCCTGTCAAAATTATAAAACTCAAAAGTATTTTTCTTATTTATTTAATATTTTTATTTTATTCCAAACCATTATTATTTCAATAGTTAGAAATAAATTGAATTTCATTAATCCTTCATCAGTAAAATTACAAATTTAGAAGAAAAGATAACATAAAAAAGCCATTGCCATCACAAAATTAGATATAGCGGTTTAAATATGGAAGTTCAAGTTCAAGTTCAAGAAAACTACCTCTATTTGGGTCCACAAAAATTTGACCTGTGAATACTAAATACAAAATACTGAATAAAAATATCTTATACATTATTTTTCATATCAAATCAAATTATTATTTGTTTGCGCATATCTTTTCTTTCTATCTCTTTTCTTAATATATTCTTCACGCGTCTAAGTTGGTGGATAGTGGATACAGGAACTGGGGCTAAGAGTTGTAAAAAACAACTGATATTAGAATCTCATACATATCCATATATATATATATATATATATTTTACTTGATATATCTAGTTATATATGGATGTTATTAGAGGAAGAAGTCCAATCCATATAGTTCATCAGAATATTTTTCCTGAGATTAGGAAGCTTCGTGCTAGGTTCAATGTTGCAAGTCTAAACAAACGTTAATATATTGTACCACCTTCATCCCAGAAAGGAATACATAAATGAGGACCTGATGCCCATGCAAGTCTCCACTCTCTTGAAGTAACATTTTGCTTTTCAAATATTAAATCATAAAAAAAGAATGTTCAAATGTTTGGTGGGAACATTTCCACCTAAATTGCTAAGACAAAGAAAATCTAGAATGTAAAAAGCCAGAATTTCATAGCAAGGCTTCTTCAACATGCTCATCGGAAATAGACACAAGGTTCTCTACATAATTGAAAATTCCATTCATACTATCCACAGATATAGAGACACGAAACCTCTTCAATTCATTATTAGTGGTGAGATTGTACAGATAAAGACCTGGGTCATCCTCCCACTTACCATTCCTTTCACTTCCAATGTTTTGACACACTATTTCATTCTTCCAAGAGCACATTGGATATAACGAACATGAAGTTGGTCCAATATTATATTTCTTGGTCCAAAACCAACTCTTCCCATATTCACCACTTCCCTCTTCCAGCACCCATAAATCCATAAAAGAAGACATATACGAATAGTAACCATGAAGCATAGCAAGTTTGTTCTTGTACACATCAAGTACATTTGCATAAGTACGAGGATCAGTGATTGAAGAAGGTATTGGCGTCAGTGTGAAAACTTCTTCTGCTAAATCAAATGAAACTATCAAAGGATGATCTTCATCTTTAAACTCCAATCCCAACCAAAATATAGTCCCATTAGCAGTGACAGGTTTAGAATATTGGAGTCTTACGCTCTTTATAAGACCAAATTCTACTTCTTTCCATGACCCTGTTCTTAATGAATACATTTCCACTCCTTCAACACAGGAATTGTCTAAACTGGCACGACCATTATTAAAATAAAACCTAGCATTATGGATTCTCACTATGTTGTAATCCCTAACTAGTGGACTAAAACCAAATCCCCATCCATAAACGCCATAGCTTCCATAATAATTTATTGTTCTGGGTACTGGCCTTACCTCTCTAGTCGCTGGGTTCAACAACAAAAGCGAAGGAGGAGACCCGCCATCATCATCATAACTGAGTATCACACAGATCAAGCCATTGCTAGAACCAATGATGCCACAAGCATGAGTGAAGGAATCCGTCGCTTTTATTCTCTCAATTTCGACAGATTCCGTCTTATAACGAAGCAAAGATAAGGTCGAATATCTAAGGCTGCAGCCGAATGCATGGAAGATAAGAAGAGGGTCTTTTTGAGCAGAGAACTGGCAGTGCTCCTCAATGAAATATGGGGTTTTGAAGAGATTCTTCCAATATTTACAGACCAGTTGAAATTGAACGAGGGATTTCGCAGGAAGCCTTTTGAGAATGTTGACGATGACCTCCTGGGGAAGAAAGGTCTTATCGATTCCGGTCGCCATTTGGGATCGGAGTGAAGGAGACGATGCGTTATAAGTACAGCGCGCGACGGGTTCAGATTTCAGAAGTACAGATCAAGCCTTCTGGGCCTACTTAACCTTGTTCTCTTTATAGATATTCTGTTATTAAATTTTAAATTAGATTTGTAATTATTATCGTTATCTCAATCTTTATTTTCAATATTATTGGTTTGACTCATGATATCCTATTTTTCATATATGCAGTTATGTATCCATAAAATATAGAGCTGACATATGCAAAATTATTTTTTAGAATAAAATACTTAGATTACCTTTTTAGTTTGTATTAATTATACAGAACTCCTTTCTATTTTAAGAACATACTACCTCTGGTCCTAATTATAAGAGCCAGTTGACTAATTTGAGGAGATTAAATAAGTAAATTGAGTTAGTTATTTGTCCTAAATAGGTGTTGTCTTTCCTAAAATATCCTTGCTAATCAAATGTATTGACTAGAATTATAATTATTAGAAGGACTATCTTGAAAAAAATTGAGTAAATATAAGGGACAAAGTGGATTGGGGTCTTATATTTAGAACCAAAATAAAAGTCAAACAGGATTTTATATTAAAAGCCGGAGGTAGTACATTTTAATCCAATTAGTTAATACTCCCCCCAATTCAAAATATAAGCTAAACTTTGTTGGAGGGGTTTATTTTTTTATAAGATAACATTTATTTTTTGTTTAAGCATTTAATGAATTTTTTCCAATTTTATCCTACATATATTCTCTTTCTTCTTTAATTCATTTATTGCATCCATTATTTATTCTTTTCATTAATAAAAGCATATTTAAAAATAAAAAAATATATGTCTTGCATATTTATTGTTTGAAACTGATTTTAACTAATTTCTTGATAATAAATGGATAAAGTTTAGCTTATGTTTTAGGAATATTCTAAAAAGATTTTAAAAATATCATCTCTAACTGAAATTTATATTAAAATAAATTTTATTTACTAATTTTACCTCTCATTCCAATAAATTTCTAAATTATATTTTTATAATTACATGAATTTCATTCAGTTAAGATAAATATAAAAGACTTGACTAAAAATTTAACTAATTTTTTCAATAAATATATATACTTGACTAAATATGTTTATAAATTTTTGTAATAAAGGCGTGTTTAAAAATTTTGAATTATAAATTTAAATAATTTATAAAATCTTTTAAACTTATAAACTTTGGTAACAGAAATTAGCGACAGAATTTTTAATTACAAAGTGAAAACAGAGCATAGCATCTTTGTTCTCATAAACACAGTAAGCCTATATATACACGTGCACCTCTCTCTCTCTCTCTCTCTCTCTCTCTACACACACACATGTACATGCCTTGATATAGTTATTTAGATGTTATCAGAGGAATAAGTCCTGGTCGCAGAGCTCATCAGAGCATAATCTCACAAGAAATATTCAAAACTGGTAAATACAGGCTAACGTCAGGAAAATAGAACCCCAAAAAAAAAAAAATCACAAGCTCAGATCATTTTCTGGTTTCAAGATCCAGCAAGTATTTCGACTTATATGAGATTTAAATACGCGTACCAACCAAGGTCGAAGAATTATGCAAAACTCTCTTCTAAATTGTTATTAAAAAAAACTGCGCAATTGTAAAATAATGAAATAACAACATATAGCAAGTAAAACTCAAACATTTGATGCCATAGAAAGATAATAAAAAGTCAGAAGTAGATAGAACTGATGAATATAGATAAAACCAAAATGTACAAAAGGTTTTGTGGGTACATTTCCATCAAAATTGCCAAGACAAAGTAACTTTAGAATGTAAAAGTGAGAATTTATTCATGGCAAGGCTACTGAACACACGTATCACACAGAGACACGAGGCTCTCTACATAAAAGAATCCTTCACTCACATCACCCACAGGTAAAGTAACGTGGAACTTCTTCACTTCATTATTAGTAGTGAAACTGAGCAAACTACGTCCCCCACAACCAAATTTAAGGCAGAATATTTCATTCCTCCGAAAGCATATTGGATATAAGGAACGTAAGGTTCGTCCAATTCTCTATTTCTTAGTCCAACCCGAACTCTTCCCATGTGCATCATCACAACCCTCTTCCAATAACACCCATATATCGATAAAAGAAGCTTCTTGCGCAAAGGAAGGATGAAGCATAGCAACTTTGTCCTCGTTCACATAAGGACAATTCTACTGAGAGGAGTATCTGAGGTCGAAGAAGGTAATGATATCAATGTAAATACTTCCATTGCTATGTCAAATAAAACTATCACACGACGTTGATTTTCACCGTCGTCGTTGTCGTCACTATCATCAGATCCCAACCAAAATATATAGCTCCATTAGCAGTGACAGATTTACTAGATTACTAGATTCAAATATTACACTCCATATAGCCCCAAGTTCTACTTTTACACTACCACTCCGTCCACGAAGAGACTATATTTAACATCATAAACATGAATTCCCACTATCTTATAATCCTTAACCACAGGACTAAACCTAAATCCCTGTATAAAATGGTCATAGGTGACATCATCGTTTATTCTGGCCACTTGCCTTACCTTTCTAGTCGCTGGGTTCAACATCAAAAGCGAAGGAGGAGAATAATCATCGTTATGATCGAGTTTCAGAAGTAGCAAGCCGTTGCAGGAACCAATGATCTCATGAAAACGACTTGGTAAGCCGTCCGTCGTTGGTATTCTCTCAACTTCCACAGATTCCATTTTATAATAATGAAGCAAACATAAGGACGAATAATATCTAGGGTCGGATCCGAATGAATGGAAGATGAGAAGAGGATTTTTGTAGGCAAAGTTGTGGTAGTGCTCCTCAATGAAATATGGGGTTTTGCAGAGATTCTTTCAATCTTTACACACAGAAATCGAACAAGGAATTTAACTGGGAGCCTTTTGAAAATATTAATGATGATCTCCAGGGGCAGAACCGGATTATCACATCGAGCCGCCATCTGCTTGCGGGAGGGAATTACGAATTAGGGATCGGAGTGTAGGAGACCAACGAGCTGCAATTATTCGATTCAGATTCGTATCATTATCATTGTTTCAGTCTTTATTTTAAAGACTATAGGAGAGATTTATTTTCGCGAGTTAGATTTATTTTATTGTATTTCTCGTTTGCCCCAAAAAAAATCTTATTTTCCCATCAAGGGTACTTGCATCGAATTCTTTATATCCCTTATGTCAAGTTCTCCAGTTATATTATTATATCAAGTTCTCCGATGGCACATACCCATGTATCTTATTTTTAAAATAATAACATTTAATAATGAATATAATTGACTTGTGGTTTTTTTCCTTCTCCGATCTAGATAGTTTTCTTTATCTATAAAATATCGAACTGTTATCTGCAAAATTATTTCATATATTGCTAAATCTGAAAAAAAATGTTTTTAGGGAAGGAAGTTGTATTATATGCATTGGAAATTTAGCTTTTTAAATGAAATCTTCTTACACCTCTCATTGGCCATATTATGCCTTGCCATTAACTTTGAGAGGAAGAAATTAGTGTTTTATAAAGGGGGAAAAAAAACTGTAACTTTCGTCAAATACATATATAGCAGATAAAACTTAGATATGATACTTAAATATGATAGTGATAGGTATGAAGATGAAAAGATATAAAATATTTTACAAATAAAGAAACGCAAGTCTCACATTGGCCACATTGGTCAAGTCAATAGAAATAATGAAATTATTTTTTTCAGTTAAACAGGCCGAAAGCTTGTGCACTGACTTTGAGTCTGCTAACTCAAGGGCCGAGCCTAGCAAAATGATGCATTTAGAGACACAGGTCTAAACCGGCTTGCCTGTTTTTCTAGTGCTAGACCAGAGTTAGTGTGTACTAAAAACATTATTTCTTAAAAAAAATATTATTAAGTATTCGGATTAAAGTATTAAAAAGATTATTTTGCAGTCATACTTAGCAAAATTTTAGTGATAATGGAAAATTATTTTTCAATCATGAATAATTTATATAAACGATAACTATTAAAAATCTTTAGAAAGTTCTAAAGAAAAGGAAGCACCTAGGTATTATAGTATTTAGTGGATTTTTTTCAATTAACATTACCGACCTTCAAGTTTCTCCATAGCTGCTTCAAAGGCAAATCCGAAGTTTGCTAACTGTCGTAGGCCTGACTTCGGCATTTTCGCAATCCTTATCTCGGTTCTGATTGTTTATGCAACACTAACCTTAGCACTTGTACTTTGCCTCTTACCGTTTAGACAAGTTGACTTGGAAGTCATCACTGCTTCTGGTAGCATTTGGAATCGACTATATACTAGTAATGATCTTGTGTTCTTTCTTGTCTCTTACTTTTAGTATGAATTAATTAATCTTTTTTTTTTTACCAGCAAATGAATTAATTAATCTTTTCTTACCATCTAAGGGCTCTTTTATTATTTCCTGTCACTATCAAATAAAACCAAGGAGTCTTATGTAAGGACTTGATGAATACTTGAATTATTTAACATGTTGAGCATCATACTGTAACTATTTCTGGAAAATTGCCTTGACTTGCAGTTTTCTTGAGAATTTTATGAAAAATTTGCGTATGACTTCAAAGTTTCTTGAAGTGGCTTGATGTCACTTCTATTGTGACCTTCCAATTAACTGTTAACACTTGACTGAGAGATACTTCGCTTACAAACTGTTAATACGTTGCTAGTAAGCAAAGAAATTTAATATTCACATTGCCTTCTTTGCATTTTTGCATATATTGGTTTTCCAGCTCTTAGACCGTTGGCTGGTTCGTCCAAAAGCAGACCTTTTCCAGAGCTGAGTTGAAAAACACTTGACAATATACACGGTAGTGAGGGTCAATACCAAAGCTTAATGATGTTTTTTTTATTTATTGTTTTACTAATGCAACTAATGCATTTAAACTTGTTTTTGCTCCCTTTATTTTGAAGCTGAACAAACTAGCCATCTGTCATCTTGTTATTTCATTAGTCATGCCAAAATAGAGTTACTTAGCCAGTTTCTTGCAAACATATACAACAATCCTTGGAAGTAGGTACAAATACATATATTATTAATACTACCTCCGATCTTAATTATAAGACCTTGTTTGTAGATGCTTGGAATAATGGCTGGGTCTTGCCAGATAAGATGCTTCAAAGTTCAAATGGTACTATTCTTTGGAAACAAAAGCTGAACCTTTTTGTTATTACTGGACCGTATGGTTGATGAGACAAAAGAGTAAACCCATATGCACCAACTTAAAGGAGGGATTGTTCCACAGGATATGCCATTGTGTATGAAGAAATAAATAACGATAGTTTGATTGTATATGAATCACAGGGCAACTTCTCCTTTGCCAGTTAGCCACTGTTTCTATGATTTTCACTTATGGTTTGTTCCCTGCGAAAGGAGATTCCCAGTGATTTTCCTGCAACTTCTGTGTCCAAAATCGGTGTGTGCTTATCTTATTTAGGCCATTCAGATGTTATGCATGGTTCGTTTTCCTTTTTCTCATGTACTTGCAGCTGAATTTCTCTAGGAGTATTTTGTAGCTTTGGATATCTTCTTTTGAGTTCCATTTTCTTCATAATCTCAAAACAGAATAAATTTTTAGAAGAGATCAGATCTTAGTCATCTTGAACATTTCTAGATAGACATCTCCAATTAAGAACACCCCTTCTAGGATTTGAAAACGAGGATGTGTCAGTGCACAATTAATGTAAACCATAAAAATTACTTGATCTCAACAATTCCAAACTACAATGAAAACACCATGAAGAGCAGCTGAAATATGCACAAGAGCTATAACAGCCTTCGTCATTAGGTTTTAAGGAGATGTGATATGATGGTCCGACATAACCTCACAAGAGATTGTCAAAAATGGTAAATACAGGCAAAATACTTCAGAAAAATAGAACAACAAAAATAAAAGCTTAGACCAGTATCTGGTCTCAAAGAGACGAGATCAAGTATTTTGGCTTCGACATATATATACGTGCACCGACCAAGGTGGGATAATGGAAGCTGTGTTTCTAGCATTCAGAGCTGCACTTAATATCACCACACAACAAATCTGCATCACGATGCAGCATGCTGTACCTCTCTCTCCCTCTCTCTCTCTCTCTCTATCTCTCTACACACACTCACACGTATCTTAATATACTCATTTAGATGTTATCAGAGGAACAAGTCCTGCTCATATAGCTCATCGGAACATTTTTCCCGAGATTAGGAAGCTTCACGCTAAGTTTAACGTTGCAAGTATGAACAAATGTTAATAATTGTACCATCTTCATCATGAAAAAGAATAAATAAATGACGACATGATGCACATGCAAGTCTCCACTCCATCAAAGTAGCATTTTGCCTTTGAAATATGCTCTCTTGTAATTTTTTTTCCTAAAAAAGTGTGCAATGTTTACCGGAAAAAAAAAAAGACACAAAAACATAGCAAGTAAAACTCAACATCTGATGACATAGAAATATAAAAAATCAGAAGCAGATAGAACTTTCTCTATTCTAGATAACAGATACAACCAAAATGTATTAGCAAGACCAAGTAAATCTAGAATACAAAAGTGAGAATTTCATGACAAGGCTATCCAACATATGTGTCGTGCATAGGCACGAGGCTCTCTACATAAAAGAATCCTCCACTCACAACACCAACAGGCAAAGAAATTTGGAACTTCTTCAATTTGTTATCAGTACGTAGTGAGATTGAGCGAACTCACACATTCAAGGTTTTGGCAGAATATTTCATTCCTCCAAAAGCATATTGGATATAAGGAACGTAAAGTTGGTCTGAAACTATATTTCTTAATTCTTAGTCCAACCCCAACTCTTCCCATATGCAGCCCTTCCCACTTCCAACACCCATAAATCAATAAATGCAGATTCATGGGCAGGGTATTGATGAAGCATAGCAACTTTGTTCTCATACACATCAAGCACAATTAGATCAGTGATAAAAACAAATCATGGAAGATTTAGTATCATAACTTTTCTACTCCCTCCAGTCCTATATATGAGCTTCAAATAACTAAATCGCATTTAACAACCAAGGAGTTAAAATTAGTCAAAACAATAAATAGATTAAAGAAAATATTTTTTTTCCAAATATGCTCTTATTTATTATGAGAGTAATTGAGAGAGACAATACTCCCTTCGTTCCTTATTATGAGAGACATTTGATGCTTATGGCATATTCTTATATATAAGAGACACCTAGAAGTTGTCTCTATTTTTTTGTGTTGATGTCCTATTTTACCCATATTTATTGTCTTCAACTCACACTCTCTCTCATTCCCACTTCTCTTTTTTTGAATAATTTACCATTGTTCTCTCTCATGCTCTCTCTCCTTATTAATGAGGGCTTTTTTGGAAAAAAAATTATACCTTTTACACATTGATTGTTCTTAACTAATTTTAACAACGTAATTCGGTTATTCGTCTCTTATAATAAGGAACGGAGGGAGTAAAAGAATAAAAGATGAGAGAGAATATATAGGCTAGTATATGCCACAGAGAGAGTACATATAACAGAGAGAGAATGAATTATTAAAATAATTGGAGGGAAATCAAGCTAGCCACCTTTCTAATTAATGCTATTCATAGTCATTGGAAAAGATAAAACACTAAATAAAATCAACTAAGGGTAAAATTGGAAAAAAGTATTAGATGTTCAGACAAAGTTCAAAATGAAGCTTATAAATTGGACCAAACCCCTTTTCAAATGTGAAGCTTATATATAGGACCGGAGGGAGTATTATAGAAACAACCGAAATGTTCAATGCTATCTTTTGTACGGATTCATTTCCACCAAAAGTTCTCAAAGTAAATCAGCCACATAACAATCAGAGTTTCAGTGCAAGCTTAATCAATAATGGAAAAATAAAACAATAATGGCATCTAAAAATGTTAGGGAGCTTCTCCAATTCATTAGTGGTGAGTTGGAACAGAGTACAAAGGTATATATGCCATACTTCACTCTCACTTTCTCCAATTCATTAGTGGTGAGTTGGAACAGAGTACAAAGGTATATATGCCATACTTCACTCTCACTCTCCTTTCACCAATGAGTTCAATACTTTCAGTAAGGCTGCAAGAAACCTCATTCTACCAATTAATATTTGGAAAACAAATGACTTAAGTCAGTCTTGTTAACCTTTCCTTCCAGTATGTCTAAGTGGACAACAAAACCCAAAGAATTTATATAGCAGCAATTAGACACGCACACGCGCACGCACACTATAGATGTATTAGAACTAAACACACACACATTAGAACTAAACATCTGAAGATGTGGAAAGTCGAAAAGTTGGAAGCAGCTAGAACTCAATTTCTCCATTCTAGATAACAAATCTAAGGGGCATATGGTTCACTCTCTTCTGCTGTATATAATAGCAACTAAACTATATATTCATCCATGAGAAACACAAAGCAATAACTCATACAGTTCGCTCTGGGTAATAATTTTATTGCTTCATTAGATTAAAAAAATGAGAAAGAAAGAAGCTTTAATCCATCACGTCCACCTTTCCTTCCCTCTAAGTATATTGAGTAGCCAACAAAACCCAACTAATTCATACAGCAGCAACTAAACCATATGTCGTCCATGAAGATTGAACATATCATGATATATGAAAGGGTAAAATAAAGTTTGAAACAACTAGTACTGAATTTCTCCATTTCAGATCACAGATCAAAAGGGGCTTCAAGGATTATAGATGCAACCAAAGTGTAAAAAGGTTTTGTGCGTTAATTCCCACCAAAATTATTGTGACAAAAGAAATCTGGAATGTAGAAATGATCATATGTAAGAGCCCACCAAAAATACTGTGACAAAAGAAACCTGGAATGTAGAAATGATCATATGTGAGAGCAACGCTAGGGGACCTGCGTGTTCCAAACAGACACAAGGCTCTCATCATAATTGAAAATATCACACCAGTCACAGTCAATTGAACAGTTGAACGTCCTCCGTTCATTAGTAATGAGATTGAACATATGAAGAACGCATTTTGGGTTACCCTCCACCTCAGTCTCTTTAATGTGATAGCAGACTATTTCATTCCTCCAAACACATACGGGACGTATAACACCTGACATTGGTCCAACCCTATCTTTCTGAATACAACTCAAACCATTCCCAGATGCACTAGCAACGTCCTCCACCTCGCAAACACCGATGAAATGAGATCCAGGGCCCTCTTTAATCACATAGTGACCCTCAAGTTTGTTCCCGTACACACCAAATGAAACATCATGTTCAGTTGGTCTTGGTGTTGGTGTTAATGTAAACACTTCCCTTGCTATGTCGAACGAAATTATTATGGATGAGAAAGACCGGAATCCAGACCAAAAAATAGTTCCATCAGCATTCAAAGCACCACGTAAAACTTCTGTATGCCGTAAAGCCTCAGACTCCAGTTCCTTCCATGACCCTGTGCTTAATGAAAACACTTCCACCCGATCATGCTTGATGAATTGAAAGTATTGATTTTCCCTCTTTCTACGCAACTCTTGATTGTAGAATCTCACTATCTTGTAATCATTAACGATGCTACTGAATCCAAATCCTAGACAGCAAACGTACCTATGATCATTCAGTGTGCTAGGTACTTCTATAACTTCTCTAATCACCGGGTTCCACAGCCAAAGCGAACTAGAAGACCTGCCTCGATTATGAATGACTTCGACACAAAGTAAGCCATTGCAGGAACCAATGATTCTCCAACTGCGTCTGAAGGGAATGCTCAGAACTTCAACGGTATCCATGTTATAATTAAGCAAACATAAGGACGAGGACCAATGACGAACATTGTGTTCACGGAGGAGAAGGGGTTTTGGTGATCAGAATGGCGGAGGTGTTCAGCGATGAAAGATGGGGTTTTGAAGAGATTTTTCCATTCTTTACACAGAGATTGAAATCGAACAAGGGATTTGACAGGAAGCCTTTTGAGTATGTTGATGATAATCTCGAATGGCAGAAAGGGGTTGTCGCCTCCGCTCGCCATCTGCCTGCGAAAGGGAATTAGGATTTCGGAATTGGCACTCATAGGAAGAGGAGGAGTCGAGCAAGGGTCTGAATAGTACTGGGAAAACGGGCCGGCCCGGCCCTGCAGGGCCGGCCCGTGACGGGCTCGGGCTTAAACGGGCCGGCCCGTTTAAGCCCGAGTTTCAAAAATAAGTCATTTTTTCAAGCCCGGCCCGTGAGATGACGGGCTCGGGCTAGCCCGCGGGCTTTTGGTCTTTTTAATTAAAATAATTTTTTTTATTTTTTTTGTATATTTTATCAAAATAATAAAAATGAAACAATAAAAATTACTAATAAAAGGTATAAATATAAATAAAATTGAGTCACAAATATAAATATTATCATGTCTAAACATATATTACAGTATAATAAAGTCTATTGAATAAACAAACTAAATAGAGGACAAATATAAACAACTAAATAAGCATTAAGTTCAGTAGATAATTACAATGTGGATGATCTAGTTTGATTATAAATAATTAACAAAAAAGTTTAACTAACAAACATAGTATGCATAAAGAATAATCATTTATCATACCGACAAAAAAGAAAAGAGTCCATCATTCTTAGTTCTAAATTTGTTTCTACTATAAAAATGATATAGATCTTTATTTTAGTTTAAAAGATTTTTTGATCAATTATATTTCAAGTATAAAAAATATGGGAGAATGATAAATAAAGACTGTAAAAATTATAGATACAGTATTTTAATAGGTTTTGACAACTTATAAATAACAATATATTTTTATGAATATACTAGTTTTAAATTTTGCAATTTTCATGTTTTTTTGGTTATTTTTCCCACAACTATAGTGATTCTTTTTTTCTTTTTGTGAATGCTATCTATGTGAGCTACCAAGATAAGTAAAACTAAGAGTATGCTATGTTTAAAATGTTAGGGTTTTCTTTTTTAAGTTAAGAAAAAAAGACAAAAATTAAAAAAAAATAATTTGGCGGGCCTAAACGGGCCGGCCCGCGGCCCTACAAGGCCGGCCCGTTTATTTTTCGGCCCTACAGGGCTAGCCCTTTTAAGCCCGACTTCCCTTTCAAGACTCCAAAATACAAGCCCGGCCCTTGACTTAAACGGGCTTAAACGGGCCGGCCCGACGGGCTCGGCCCGTTTTCCCGGCTCTAGGTCTGAAGGACGTTTTACATTGATTTCAAGTTCATATGCTGTCTCACATTTAAATAAATGTTATTTTCTTTTTGTTTGGTTAGGCTGCATTGAAAAAGTAACCTGTAGATCTTTGACTAAAAAAAGAAGAAGAGAGAGAGAGGGGTAGCTTGTGGATAAGGTTATAAAAAATGAGTAATTTGTGGATCATTTCATCCTACTAATTTTTTTTTTTTTATTTGAATGACATTAGGGTAACAAAGAAACATTGCCCTACAGTATAAAACTATAAATAATAAATATTTTTATTTCACATAGTACTCGGACTCCAATTTCCCCAAGACAAATAACACTCATTCATTACCAATAGTAGTATATTAATTTCAAAATACTTGCATAAGCAATTTTCATAAAACCACTATTATTTTTAACTTTTTATATAATATTATATTAAAATATTAAAATTGAAATAACATGTCCATTTTGCAGTTGCTAACATTATTTCTCACAATTGTTCAGAATGATCAGACAAATGGAGGAGGGGAATTAAAGATCTTAGTTGTCAAAATCGAGCTTTTATGGGTGAAGCTTCTTCTGTCCAAATATAATTGTGTTACTAGAACTCTTCCTGAAGTCATAAAAAGGAAAAATTCATCAGCCATGCCCAACTATTATAGTGATCCTGGGTCTAGAATTTGGGACTTGGAACTTTGATCATGAACCATCTTCAACTTCCAGCAGTCTTTTATCAAGGAGGTTGTTTGGTTCTTGTATTTGTCCTCTGATTGCATTGTTCTTGTACTCTTTTGAATGAAAATTCACACAACTCCATTCAAAAAAAGAAAAAAAAGACATTATGATATGCTCATAGAGACACTAAACCCAAATTTTGAAACATCTGATAACTGAATTTCTAATTAAAGACAACTGTTATAAAGGGCATCAAGATTATAGGGGCAACCAAAATGTTAAAGCTTCAACAGATGTGGAAGGGCATCAATCAACACACATAAGGCTCTCTGTGTAATTGAAAAACATAATGATAAGTCACATCCACATAAAAGTGAATGCTCAGATCTAGCAGCAGCTAAAGGAAGGACTTTATGTAGTGAGATTTAACGGATATAGGAAGGCCTTCATGACAAAGCAAGAAGCATTAATCTGGGATGAGGTTAGCCCTTCCTTCCCTCTTAGCATATTAAGTGGCCAATAAAACCCACAAAAGATTACATATCATCAACTGAACTATATATTCATACATGAGAATTGAACATATGATGATACAGAAAGCTAAACTAAAGTTTGAAACAAACTAGTACTAAATTTCCCCATTCCAAATCACTGTTCAAAGGGGCCTCAAGGATCATGGATACATCCAAAATGCGGAAAGGTTTGGTGGATTAAAGACGAAAGAAACCTGAAATGCAGAAATAAGAATCATATTCAGGGCAAGGCTATTCAACCTCGGTGTTCCAAACAGACACAAGGCTACTTTCATAATTGAAACCCGCATGGCACTAATGGGCAGATGGAAATTTGCGGAACTCCTTCCATTTTTTAGTAGTGAGATTGAACAGATTAAGAAAGTACACTGGTACATCGTCCTGCTTCAATCTCACATTCAATGCCTAAGAAAACTATTTCATTCCTCCAAATACATACAGGATCTGAAGCATGTGGAAATGTGTCAAAGATATACTCTGACAACTCAAACGCCTCCCAAATTCAGTAGCAACCAGCTCCATCACCCTTATATCCATGGAATTGTCTCTATGGCTACGCCAAAATATAGCAAGTTTGTCAGTGTACACACCAAGATTAACTGGAAAATAGTCATCCACAGACAGCAATGGTGTTATTGTGAACACTTCGGTCACTATGCCAAAAGAAACTAGCACAGGAAAAGAATCCTTTTCTCCTAACCAAACAATTATTCCATCAACACTGGCAGTTCTAAATTTAACTGTTATATTCTATAAAGCTCCAAATTCTAGTTCCTTCCAGGAATCTGTGCTTAATGAATATATTTCGACTCCATCATGCCCTTGTTTGGCGAAATGATAGTCTCGACCTGTTTCTTTCTTCTTACGCAACTCTTGATTATAAAATTTCACTATCTTATAATCATTAAGAATGCTACTGAACCCAAATCCAAACATGCAAAACCAAGAATCAATTGTTGTTTGGGGTATTTCTCTGACCTCTCTAATCATTGGGTAAACAGGAAACCCGTTTCGATAAAGATAGATTTTGACACAAAGCAAGCCATTGCAGGAACCAGTAACACCCCAATTGGGGGGTGTGCTAAAAGATTCAACGGCTTCCATCTTATGATCAAGCAAACAGAAGTACGCACGTCTATCATAGCAATTGTATTCCTGGAGGAGAAGCAAAGGGTTTTTGCGATCAGAGTGGCGTAAGTGTTCAGCGATGAAAGATGGGGATTTGAAGAGATTTTTCCAATCTTTACAGACACATCGAAATCGAACGATGGATTTGACAGGAAGCCTTTTGAGAATGTTGACGATAATCTCGAATGGCAACAAGGGTTCGTCGCCTCCAATCGCCATCTTCTTGCTGGAGGGAAAGGGTTGATGATAATCTTGAATGACACTGGGTTCGAAGCCTTTTTTTCAAGATTGCGCTCTTGGGAAGACAGAGGAGTGGGGTGAAGGAGTGAAAGAGACGATTGCTTTGTGCAATCTCGCAATTCGTAAAGGCAACGGAAAAAAACTATAGTACTAGCATTTTTTTAAGTTTTGCGCATGAGAGGGAGAAATAAGCATTAAAAAGTTCTCTGATAATTGATATGAATTTAATTTTTTTTTTACTGGAGCATTGAATCTTCCGCAATTAATTTTGAATAAAATATCAATATTTAACAGAAAAAATTGCAACTTTCTCCATGTTTTCATGCTGCAGATAGAAATTATAATACACTTTTTTCAACAAAAAAAAATATAACGGACAAGTATGAGGACTGAGGAGTTTAAAAGAAATAATTAGGCTATTTGGACAGTTCCCTAAGATTAAAAAAAGTTTTATTTTTGTGTTGGAAATTTGTGAAAATTTTAAACGTTATTTAATTCAGGTGTGATGTACGTACTCCACTTATTTATAAGACAAAAAGATAATCTTTATTTCAGTTTTGTTTATAAGTTAAGTTATCTTTTATTTATTATTGTTTAGATTTTTTTGGGGTGAAATATTATTGTGAAGATTTATTATTGGCTTAAAAAGCAAATAAAGACTTATTATTGGTTAACATAATTCTATCATAAGGTTATCAAAAACCTAATACTGGACAGACTTTGAAGGATGGATAACAAATTAAACGAGTCTGCATTATATCCTTTGCATGTATGGTCCTTGTGAAACAATATTAGATTTGTAAGCAACATTTCATTTAAACAGATTTTAGAATATGAAACAAATTTAAATTTTTATCCAATTCCCAAAAATTTAAAGTTCTTGATGAGAATGAATGAAAAAAATGTAAACTAATGTAAATTATTCATAACAATTTCAATCCGTTAACAATTCTCTCAAAATATAAGGCCATGGCCTCCGAATACTACCCTGCGTAGGCTATTCCAGTTACAACCATTTCCATGTTTTCACATCTGGAGGAGGGAAAAACTTATTATATGATCATATTGACAGTAGCCCAAAGTTTGAGACGTCCGGTACTGAATTTCTATATTATATACAACAGATATAAGCCATTTTGCAAATCCACTTCCATGAAAGATACAAAGGACATCAATCCACATAAACAAATTGCAATACTTCAATTCATAAGGAGTGAGATTTAGCCGATATAGGGAGGCCTTCATGTTGATTGTTGCATAACAAGCCTATTGTGATGTGCTTCACCAGAAAACGAAGCAGCAACTCAAATAGTTCATTCTCTTGTGCAATGTATCTAACCAATCACTCCATTTGTTTTAGATAAAAAATCACAAAGCAAGAAGCTTTAATCTGTCATGTTAGCCTTTCATTTCTTCTTAGCATATGCAGTGGCCAATGAAACCCCCAAAAAAAAAAAATATTGCAGCAACTAAACTACATATTTATACATGATGTTTGAACGTATGATGATGTGGAACGCTTAAATAAAGTTTGGAACAACTAGTACTGAATTTCTCCATTCGAAATCAAAGGAGCTTCAACGATTATGGATACAACCAAAATGTGGAGAGGTTTGGTGGATTAGAGACAAAAGAAACCTGGAATGCAGAAATAAGGATCATATTTCCGACCAAGGCTATTCAACCTGGGTGTTCCAAACAGATACAAGGCTCCTTTCATAAGTGAAACCAGCACTGCAGTCATGGTTAGATGAAAAGTTGCGGAACTCCTTCCATTTCTTAGTAGTGAGATTGAACAGATTAAGAAAGTACCCTGGTATACCCTCCGACTCATCAGTCTCACTTTCAATGCCTAAGAAAACTACTTCATTCCCCCAAATACATACAGGATCTGGAGCATGTGAAAATGTGTCAATGCTATATTCTTCAGTACAACTCAAACTCCTCCCAGATTCACTAGCAACCTGCTCCATCACCATTATATCCGTAGAATTATATCCATAGCTACGAAAAAATATAGCAAATTTGCCCTGGTACGCACCAAGATTGGTTGGAAGACCGCCATCCACAGACAGTATTGGGGTTATTGTGAACACTTCAGTCACCATGTCGAAGGAAACTAGCACAGGAAAAGAATCCCTTTCTCCCACCCAAACCATCATTCCATCAGTACTAGCAGTTGTAAATGTAACTTCTATATTTTGTAAAGCTCCAAATCCTAGTTCCTTCCATGAATCTGTGCTTAGTGAATACATTTCAACTCC
The DNA here is from genome assembly GCF_004799145.2 of Neltuma alba. Taxonomy (NCBI): domain Eukaryota; kingdom Viridiplantae; phylum Streptophyta; class Magnoliopsida; order Fabales; family Fabaceae; genus Neltuma; species Neltuma alba. The sequence continues at coordinate 44,225 of NW_021632622.1, forward strand.
ATCATGCCCTTGTTTGGCAACATCATAGTCTTGATCTATTTCCTTCTTCTTACGCAACTCTTGATTATAAAATTTCACTATCTTGTAATCATTAAGGATGCTACAGAACCCAAATCCAAACCTGCAAAAGCCCCAGTAATCATTTGTTGTTTGGGGTATTTCTCTGACCTCTCTAATCATTGGGTTCCATAGACAAAGCGAACGAGGAAACCCGTTTCGATAAAGATTGATTGTGACACAAAGCAAGCCATTGCAGGAACCAATAATGCTCCAATTATATCTAAAGCCATCGATCGAGGGTATGCTCAGAACTTCAATGGTTCCCATCTTATGATTAAGCAAACCTAAGGACGTATGCCCACGATAGCAATTGTATTCATGGAGGAGAAGCAAAGGGTTGTCGTGATCAGAGTGGCGTAAATGTTCAGTGATGAAAGATGGGGTTTTGAAGAGATTTTTCCAATCTTTACACACACATCGAAATCGAACAATGGATTTGACAGGAAGCCTTTTGAGAATGTTGATGATAATCTCAAATGGCAGAAAGGGTTCATTGCCTCCACTCGCCATCTACTTGCTGGAGGGCTCTTGGGAAGAGGAGTGGAGTGAGGGAGTGAAAGAGATAATTGCTCTTTGGAATCTTGCAAAGGCAATAGAGAAAAATTTTTTGCATTAAAAAAAAAAAAAAAAACAGAGAAGAGTGTCCCTAATAAATATTTCAAAGTAAAGCATGTCCACTGCAGCAAGACACAGGAAAGCAACATCAAAAACCAAACTTCCATGTTTGACATCAACTGATAAAGAAAGCAGAGAACATGTTTGACATGAAACCAAACACGGGGCCACTGGAACAAAAATAAAGCATAACTTATTAGATATCATATTATGAAAGAAAATCACTTGTTGATGTGTGTATCATATGGAACAGAACTAATGAAACGAAGATCAAGTCAAAGCAATAAATATTTATCAAGCATGTGATTAAGAAATATTGTTTCCTAAGCTGAGTCTTGAATAGAAATATTCTAAATTGCCCTAAAGGATTTTCTGATATGCTGGGGGAGCTTTTGAAAAGGAACAAAAGCCACTCTGTGCTGGTCTCTGTTCTTCATTGATGGAATCTTCTAAGTCTAAACCCTCCTTCATTTGTGACTGAACCAAGCAGATCAAGGATTTGCATCTTAAAAGTCGTGGATAAAATAAGTGATCACAAGAATACAGGGCCAAGGACATGAACAAATTAAATTTTACGATTAATAACGGAATAAGTTTGACATTTCTTAGGACTCAAAAAGCAGTACGAGAGTAATGAACAGAGAACATGCTTCAAAGAGTTCAAAGACTACAGGTAACCTCAAAGGTTATTATCCCCCTTACACATGCAGGCAAATAATATATCAAGGTCTAGATATTATATTACAATAATTAATCATTTGCATAACCATAAACTATTTGAAAATCTACACTCTCCCTGTTTAAATTCAAAAGCTAGTTCTTAAACATACCACAATGCTTGCTTTTTTTCCACTTGGAGTTGAGAATACAAGGAATGACGGAATCATTAAAGCAAGATTGTGCTGGGATTATAAAATACGTCGAGGACGAAAACAGAAAAGGGATGATGGTGAGTTGGGTTAGATATGTTGGGAGAATGCGCTGTCATAAGCATTGCTTGTAGCCAGTGAAAGACAGGACACCCAGAGATTGAGGTTTATCCAAAGTACTCAGCATCCGAGTGGCGGGGAACAATGAGAGTTACAGCAAGCAACAAAAACAAATCGTATAAACAAAAACCCACTAAATGATGCAGATCAGGTTTTAGCTCAAAAACCCACTAAATGAATCAGACAAGGAGAGAGAGTAGAGGCTGAGGACTCACCGATTGAGGACTAAGGAGGGAGGAAAGAGAGATTGGAGATGGGAAGCACCGAGAGGAGAAGACGGCGAGCACCGAACACTGAGACCGGAGGGTGAGGGGACGACGAGCACTCAAGCCCCCAAGGGACCAGGGAGCAAGCGGATAAGAAAAACGAAGGACGCGGCTTCTCTTTTCTCTTACGGTTTTACCGTTCGCGGCCATCCCATGCCGCCAAAACTGCGCCGTTTTGGAGGAAAACAGGGGAGGATTTTTTTTTTTAATAATTCTAACATTTTAAAATATTTTTTCAGTATTATTTAATATCCAAAATTAATTTTTAAAACATTTAATACTCTAAAATATATTTTTTAGTGGCACCTAGTATCTAACACCTAACACCCTGCATTTTCTAATAACACTTAATATCTTAAAATAATTTTGGTTCCCTTAACATTCTAAAATATTTTTTTAGTAACGCTTATTATCTAGAATTCAGTACATTAAAGTATCTTAAACTAAATTTTAGGGTATTCAATACCTTAAAATATTGCACTAAAAATTACTCTAAGATGCTAAATACTCCACCAACCTAAATATAAGACCTTTTTATAGTGTAATACTACCTCCGGTCCTTATTATAAGACTCCGTTTGACTTTTTGTTTGGTCTTAATTATAAGACCCCAATCCATTTTATATCTCATATTTATACATTTTTTTCCAAGATAATCCTTCTAATAATGATAGTTCTAGCCAATATACTTAATTAGCAAGGATATTTTAGGAATGACAACACTTATTTATTACAAATAACTAACTTAACTTACTTCCTTAATCTCCTCAAATAAGTCAACCGGGTCTTATAATTAGGACCGGAGGTAGTAGTATTTTTTTCAGTCCTAAATATAAAACATTTTTTGTAATATAATTTACACTACAAAAGGGATTTTATATTTAGAACTGAAAGAATATTATTAAAAAATATTTTAAGGTGTTGGATGAACTAAAAATTAGTTTGAAACATTGAGTACCACTTAAAAAAATACTTCTATGTGATAGATACTAAATGATAGGCATTAATAAAAAACTTTTAGGATATTGGGTATTATTAGAAAATACTTCAGGGTGCTAAATGTTTGATAACGAAAAATAGCTTACACTAAGTGCACTAAAAATTAATTTAAAATACTGAATGACACTGAAAAATTATTTTAGGATGCTAATTTTTTAAAAACAAATTCATCGTCTCTCATTTTCCCCAAAACAGCGTAGTTTCGAAGTTAAGAATGGCAACGGCAGGGAAAAAAGGATAAAAGCCGCGTCCAAAAACAAATCACCGGTTTTTTTAAACACTTAATTAAAAATAGATTGGGCCTTGTTTTTTTCAATCAGTTTTTAATTTTTAAAAATAAAAGTAATAAAAAAATCTCTTTAGTAATTTGTTGTTTTTATGAGAAACTTTTTTTATGAAATTTAGTAATTTTTTTAGTTAATTATTTTTAAAAATAAAAAACATAAATGTGTTTTTAAAAACTAAAAAACCAAAACAATTTTTAGTTTTTTTTTAATTTTCTGTTTTAGCAAAATTGGAAACCCTTTCTTCTCCGTTCCATAGCTTTCACTTCATTTGAGGACTTGAGTTTTTATTGAAGATTTATTCTGCGATCTCAATATATTTATTTTTAAACATAATTTTTTTAGAATAATTATCCAAACATATTTTTTTATTTTTTAAAACTTGTTTTAAAAAATAATTTTATAAATTTTTTGAGAAAAAACAAATAGACCAATAAATAGATTTTTTTTTAAAAAAACTGTTGAAAATATATAAACAAACTAGCCTTATGTTTTTTTCAAGTATTGCGAACTGATATGCATTGGAAATTTATTTTTTCAGTGGAGTTTTCCCCGGCTAATTTTGAATAAAATATGGGATTTAACAGAAAAAATTTTAACTTCCTCCATATTTGCATGCTGCAGATAAAAATTATGATAGACATGCATGAAGAGGTTAAAAGTAATTCATCAAAAAAAATAAAACATGTATATTAAAATGAACTATGAAAAGACATAATTAGGCTATTTAGACAATCCTCTAGGATTCCCCCAGCCCCAAAAAAGTCCTATTTTTATGTGTCGGGAAATTGTAGAAATTTTAAAGCATTATTTGATTAATGTGTGATGTAAGTTCTATTTATAAGACAGAAAAATAATGTTTATTTTGGCCTTATTTGTAAATTACATTGTTAAATTTTTATAAGATTTCATTTATTATTGAACAGACATTATACTAATTGTAATAATATATGTTAAATAAGAGTAAAATTGAAAAGTAATTAAATTTTAAATTTTAAATAGAGTTAATCAGAATCAAAACATTTATTAATTTTGGTTTATCATGTTGACATTAATTTATAGCAGACACGATCAAACCTAATACTAGTCATCACTCATTAAAATTTGAAGGATGGACAACAAACTAAACGACTGGGTATGGAAATTTTTCTAAGCCCCACTAGATTAATACTACTTTTGATTCTTAATATAAAAACTAGTTGACTAATTTAAATAAATTAAGAAAGCTTATTAAGTTACTTATTTACAACAATTAAGTGTTGTCTTCCCTAGACAACCCTTACTAATCATATGTATTAATTAAAACTACTATTTGATTGAACATTTAACATGTACAATTACTACAAAGACTAATTTGGAAAAAATGGATAAATATGATAGACAAATTGAATTGAAGTTTTATATTTAGGACCAAAATAAAAGTCAAACAAGGTCTTATATTAAAGACCGGAGGTAGCACACTTCTTCTAAAAGGAACCGGATCGAAGAAACCAATTTAAAGTTTTATCCAATTCTAAAAAATTAAAAATTCTCGATGAGAATGAATAGAAAAAGTAAATTAAACTTAATTGACCCACTTCATGCGTCATCCTCTGCAGTCGCTTGATGGAATATAAGGCCAGTCACAATTTTAATGTGAATTAATCATAACTTACATTAGTCATAATAAAAATTTTAATGTGTTGATGTCTCTCCCAAAATATAAGGCCAGTCACAACCATTTTCATGTTTAATTTTCACATTTAGGGGAGGAAAACTTATGATACGCTCATTCAGACAGTAAATAATCCAAAATTTGAAACAACTGCTACTGAATTTTTATACTATAGGCGACCGATGTAAAGGGCATCAAGATTATAGGAGCAACCAAAATGTTTAAAGCCATTTTACAAATTCACTTCAACAACAAATATAAAGGACATCAATCCACAGGCATAAGGCTCTCTTGTGTAATTGAAAAATATAATGATAAATCAGATCCATATAAACAAATTCCAGTACTTCAATTATAGGAAGGCCTTCATGTTACATAACAAGCCTATTGTGATGTGATTCCCCAGAAAACAAAGCAGCAACTCAAATAGTTCATTCTCTTGTGCTATGTATCACACCTATCACTCCATTTGTTTTGGATAAAAAATCACAAAGCAAGAAGCTTTAATCGGTCATGGTAACCTTTCATTTCCTCTTAGCATACTAAGTGGCCAATAAAGCCCAGAAAATATTATATAGCGGCAACTAGACTATATATTTATACATGAAAATTGATCATACGATGATATAGAAAGCTAAAATAAAGTTTGGAACAACTAGAACTGAATTTCTACATTCCAGATCACCAATTTAAAGGAGAATAAAGGATTATAGGTACAACCAAAATTATAACAGGCTATATGGATTAATTTCCACCAAAACTACTGAGACAAGTAACCTGGAATACAGAAATGATCCTACTTCAGAGCAAGACTAAACAACATCGATGTTGCCAACAGACACAAAACTCTTCTCATAATTGAAAATATCACAACAGACATAGGTCTATGAAAAGTTGTGGAACTCCTTCCATTCTTTTGCAGTGAGATTGACCAGATAAAGAAATGAAATGAAATGATGGACAAAATCTAACTGGAAGACAAAATCTAAAGAAAGAAGCAACTAAATTATGCATTCATCTATGAAAACTGAACACCTGTTGGTATAGACAGTAAAAAAAAAAAAAAATTTTGGGCCATCAGTAATATAAATAAATCCCGGAAGATCTAGCATTGAATTTTTCTATTCAAGATGACTGACCTAAATGGCATCAAGGTTTATACAAACAACCAAAATGTCCAATGCTATCTTTTGTGGATTCATTCTCACCAACCGTTCTCAAAGTAAATCAGCCACATAAAAATGAGTTTTTCAGAGCAAGGCTATTCAACCGGGTGCAGTAAACAGCAAGAGGCTCTGTGGGTAGCTTCTCCGGTGAGTTGGAACAGAGTAGAAAGGTTTTTATAGCATACTTCATTCTCACCCTCACTTTCACCAATAAGTTCAATACTTCCATTAAGGCCGCAAGAAGCCTCATTCCTCAAATTTATATTTGGAAAACAAATTGCTCAAGTCAGTCCTGTTAACCTTTCCTTGAGTGGACAACAAAACCCAAATAATTTATATAGCAGCAATTAGATATATCTATTAAAACTAAACATCTGATGATGTGGAAAGTTGAAAAGTTGGACGCAGTTAGAACTCAATTTCTCTATTCTAGATAACAAATCTAAGGGGCATATAGTTCACAAAGCAATAAACTATATAGTTCAGTCTCCTGTGCTGTGCATAATAGCAACTAAACTACATATTCATGCATAAGAAACACAAAGCAATAACTCATATAGTTCACTCTCTTGTGCTGGGTATTAATTATATTGCTCCATCAGATTAAAAGAAAAATGAGAGAGCAAGAAGCTTTACTATGTCATGATAACCTTTGCTTCCCTATAAGTATATCAAGTGGCCAACAAAACCCAACAAATTCATATAGCAGCAACTAAACTACATGTTATCCACGAAAATTGAACATAAGATGATATATAAAAGGCTAAAATAAAGTTTGAAAACAGTAGTACTGAACTTCTCCATTCGATATCACAGATCAAAGGGACTTCAAGGATTATAGATACAACCAAGAGGTTATAAGGTTTTGTGGATTAAATTTCACCAAAAATTACAGTGACAAAGGAAATCTGGAACGTAGAAACAATCGTATTTCAGAGTAAGGCTATTCAACCTGGATGTTCCAAACAGACACAAGGCTCTCCTCATAAGTGAAAATATCACACCAGTCACAGTCACATGAATAGTTGAACTTCCTCCCTTCGCCAGTAATGAGATTGAACAGATAAAGAATACACCTTGGATCATCCTCCACCTCAGCCTCAATTTTCTTGTTACGGCAGACTATTTCATTCCTCCAAATACATGCGGGACGTAAAAAATCTGACACTGGACCAATTGTATATTTCTGAGTATAACTCAAAGTCTTCCCAGATTCAATAGCAACCTCCTCCATCACCCTTACACGGATGAAATGAGATCCAGACTCCTCCTCAATCATATAGTGAACCTCAAGTTTGTTATCGTACACACCAAGCCCAAACATAGTACCATACTCAGTTGGTATTTGTGTTAATGTAAAGACTTCCGTGGCTATGTCGAACGAAACTAGTAGAGGTGAAAGCCCTAATCCCAACCAAGAAATGGTTCCATCAGCATTGACAGCTTGAGGAATAAATCCTATATGCTCTATAGCCCCAAATTCAAATTCTAGTTCCTTCCATGAACCTGTGCTTAATGAATACACCTCCACTCGATCATACCCAATGGTATGGTGGCGCTGATCTTCCTTCTTTTTACGCGACTCATTATTATAAAATCTCACTATCTTGTAATCGTTAACAGTGCTACTGAACCCAAATCCATATGTGCAAATGTCCCAAAAATCATTCGAAGTTAGGGGTATTTCTCTGACCTTTTTAATCACTGGGTGCCACAACCAAAGACTAGGAGACCTGCCTCTATCATGATCGACTTTGACACAAAGCAAACCATTGCAAGAACCAATGATTCTCCAACTACGTCTGAAGGAATCGATCGATGGTATGCTAACAACTTTAACGGTTTCAATCTTATGATTAAGCAAGCATAAGGACGGACGCCTCCGTTGGTAATCGTATCCATAGAGGAGAAGCAAAGGGTCATCGTGAGCAGAGTGGCGGGCATGTTCAGCGATGAAAGATGGGGTTTTGAAGAGATGTTTCCATTCTTTGCACACAGATTGAAATCGAACAATGGATTTGACAGGAAGCCTTTTGAGAATGTTGATGATAATCTCTAATGGCAGAAAGGGTTTATCGCCTCCACTTGCCATCTGCTTGCTGGAGGGAATTAAGGATTCGGAATGGGTAGGGAGAGGAGAGTGGAGTAAAGGAGGGAAGGAAATAATCTGATTTTGTAATCTCAGAAGTTGGAAAGGCAACATAGCACAATTAAATTAGTTAAAAGGTCACAGTCTCACTCTCACCGACAGCGGAGATAAAGCCAAAAGGCCAACAAAAAGAAAATAAATAAAATGTTGAAAGACTTAAATTTAATATATTTATGTTTACTTACTGAACATTATTGATGACAAATGAGCAGCGTAACTATTATCATTTTCTATATTAAAACTTGTTATTATATGCTCATAAATTGTTATCAGACTTTTGGATGATTAAATTCTATCTCCAACGCCTTATAGTGATTTCTCCTTTTTGTTGTTTTATTTCTTGTTTCTTTTCACCACTATCAATTTTAATTTCTTATAAACTAATAGGATTAAGGTGTATCAAGCGCTTTGAAGTATTTTTTCATATGCATTCAACACCTTAAAATATTTTGTGATACATTCAGTATCCTGAAATATTTTTTAAAGTGCATCCAATATCGTAAAGTATTTTAGATATTCTTTTGAGATACTGAATATACTTAAAAAAATATTTTAAAGTATTAAATGTACCATAACCCAAATTAATATATCATCCCAACCAACTTTATATGTTAGGCTTAAAAAATTAAAAAATCAAAAACATTAACTACTCTTTAAAGTGGTAAAAGATAAAAGTCTTTAAAATGAAAAAAGCATAAATTATCAAAATTTTATTATATTTGATAAAACTCCTCACGTAAAAATTCTTACAGCTCTACGTCCGCATCACATTGACACTTTGTAACTTTTTGTTGATATATTCCTCACAAATTTTAAATAATTAATTGACGGATGATAAATAATTAATTAAAAATAAATTTTTATGTTTAAATATACCAAAATATATATAAGAAAATATGATAAAAATATAATTAATGATAACATTAAAAAAAGGACAATTGCTAATAATGACCCTCAATATGTAAAATTATGATTTGGAACCCTCGATTTGGAAAGTAACAAATAAGGACCGGGTTTTATTTTTGCAAATATGAAATCGTAGTAAAATGTTTGAAATGCCCCTTAAGCAAATGACAAATTGACTATGTGAAATAATAAGTTCACTTCAGCGAATAACAATTTCAGTAGACCAAATCACAACTTGACTAAGAGTATGCCAAATAACAAGTTGACTATGAGAAATGACAAATTCACTTTAACGAATGACAACTTCAGTAAACCAAATCACAATTTGGCTGAGGGGTATTTTAGACATTTCACCCATATTTCATATTTGTAAAAGTGAGACCGGGTCCTTATTTGCTATCTTTCAAATTGAGAGTCCCAAAACATAATTTTGCATGGTAGGGAGTCTTTATTTGTAATTTTTTCTTGAAAAAATATCTTAAACATTATGACAAACTTAAATTAAAACTTATAAAATAGACTATATTTCTTTTCAAATTTAAAGCTTATAAATAATATCAGATCATCACTGAACTACTCCTGCTTGCCCAGATATTCCATTCAACCCTTCTGATACTGAGTCGCTGAGAAATTCATCATTGTTTTTGTGCCCATCAGTATAAGAATTGATCCCATCTAAGTATTGCTGGTAGGTGTATGACAAAAAGCCCCAAAGAGCAAGCACCAAAGATATCGCCTTCAACGCATTCATCTTGTCATGGAAGAATGCTAACGCCAGAACAGGTACAATTGGCAAACCCATAACATTTATCACATTTGAGAATACTGATGACACCTCCAGAATCAAACCCACACATCCCACGTTAACAAGTTGCCATGATATGGCAGTGAAGCTCAGATTCAGCACATAACTTGCCTTTCCCATTCCATAATCCTTCATTTCTGCCCTCAACCCTCTAAATTCCCCACTTGCAAATAGCCCCACTAGTATTGCCAAAGTTGCCACAAGTGATTCGTACACTAACACGTCCAAGATCACCTTGACACTTTGCTTTTTCAAAACTTTCCTAAAAGCAAACTGTGTCAGAGAAAGCACCAGTCCATACCCAGCTGAACCAGCAACTGTGAATATGAAACCGATCGCGTACTTCCTTTTTGAGACTTGTGTGGATGCCGAAGGAGAATCAGTGTGAAAGACAAGAAGGACGGATGAGATTGTTAAAAGGACTAAGGAGTTTATGGTGTAAGGAGTGAGTTTGAGTGAATTAAGGAAGAAGGAGAAGAAGGCATTGAAGGCTAATTGTGAGGAGCAAACAAGAGAATATGTAGAAACAGGAAGGTAAGAGAGACCAAAAGAGAACAAGTAGCTGTCTAACGCGACAAGAAGGCCAAGGGAGACATACACAAATGCAAGCTTTGAAACAGGGGGTTGTTCATGACTGTGACTGGTATTTGTTGCAGAGGGGCGTTTAAATGCAAGAATAGAATAAAACGGGAGGAGCAAAGGGAAACCCACAAAAGTGACAAGTGTTCCCAACCATTTGCTGTGTCCACCTTCTTGGTAGTACAATCTTCCCAAGAGTGTTGCAGCTGATTGGCCCAGCAAAACAGGGACAGCATACAAGGCTATTCTTAACCAACGTTGGTGTCTCTTCTTGTTTATGATTGTGGTGCTTGCTTCATCAGGGAAATCACTGGTATCTCCATTGGGGTTTGTTTTCTTGTCTGAGTCAGATTCTGCATCACTGCTTGGTTTCTTTTCTTTTGCTTCATCAGCTTCTAAGACAATTGAAACGATCAATCTGTTATAGCTATATAGACATGTTGTATGATAATAGAAAAGAGCTTCCTGTCACTCATGAGTAAATATGCTAAATACTTCTTCAAATTTTTAATATAAGACTTAATTGACTAATTTGAGAATATTAAAAAAATTACTTAATTATAATGTATATTACATTATCTTTCTGAAATATTTATACATGTCATTAGATCATATATCAGTTTATAAGTTAGACAACTTAGTTTGGAGAAAAATAATAAATATAAATTAATAGGTGACTGAAATATCTATAGAATTTCCGAACTGATGAGATGCAATGCGTGTGTGAGATCACATACATGTGCAGCAAATTTCTACAGGGTGATTTGTGATCTAAGAACAGAAGAGAAAGATATGATAATATATCTATATGTGAAAAATCAGAATGTTGACATACCAATTATGGAAAGCTGCAATTCCTGAGCTTCTCCCATGGCAAATGTGAACAATTTTATTAAGGAGAGAGAGAGAGAGAGAGAGAGTAATTAATGAGTTGGAGACTTGGAGTGCAAAATGAAATGGATTATGATATATAGAGAGATGAATTATAGAAGAGACGATGGTATGTGTCACATCAAACCCCCCCTCCAAAAAAAAAACAATGCTCAATTATTGGATTTGGTGATAATATCCCCCAAAAACACAATACTCAATTATTGGATTTGGTGATAAATGATAGGGTGACATATTGATAGTTGAATGCTAGGTTGGTTAGATTAAGATATTTGGCACAACCAAGTTTTGCATGATTGGTATGTATAAGAGTTAAATATCACAGATAACTGATAGTAATATTTAATTAATACCTTTTTTGGGACCTGAATTGATCTTAACTTTTTTTTTTGCTAAGAATATCTTCTTATTAAAGATAATACTATTTAAGGCATTATTAGTCATTACATGTGGACATGGACATTTCTCAGAGACATTATGAGCATCTGGGTCCTTCCACTAAATCTAACTCATATTGGTAACTTTCATATGTTTTATTGTAGGATGCTCATTTTTATCATCTTTCCAGGTTGATCAGTGAAGCATATTATTGCGAAGTTGCAAGACAGACAGACTTGGCCTTATTTAGTTTTCAGGTTATTTTTATCTTTTTTATCTTTTATCTTTTTGCTTTGACTTTGCGGCCCAGCTTTATATGATCTTATCATTGTGATGAGATTTAATTTGGGTTTTAAAGCTTTAAATTTTATGATAGCTTATTTTGTTAAAAACAAAATTTAAAAATCATCTCTATTTTAGATTACACGTCAATTAAAATTAAAATATACTAAAAATATAAAATAATATTAGATATTGGTCGACTGACTTTAATTTGGACAGTTCAATTGAGATATTATTATTTAATTATTTATCTTGAATCATGAGCGTGGAAACCAATTTCCAATTTTTTTTCCTGCAAAAGCCAATTCCCAACTTAATTCCTGTTTATACCTCTTTAATTAAAAAAAAAAAAAAAGAAGAAGAAGAAGAAAGGAATGATAAGTCTCAGCTGTGCTCTCGTCTTGCACGATTATACAAATTAAATAATTTTTGAATTATAAAGTTAGATGCCTATGTTAGAAATTATGAAAATGCTATTGTATATGAAGAATAATATGAAGGATATCATTGAAGTTTCGAATTAAAATTTAGAACTGAATTGCAATCCGAAATCAGATCAAACCAATCATTTAGAATAATTTAATTTAATTTAAATGGATAAAAATATTTACATATAACTCTAAATAAAGTAATATTTAAATAAAAAGATAATTATTTATTTGGAAATTAGAATATTTATATATACACTACACATAATCCAATAAAATAAAGCTAATAAAACACAAATATGATGGATTGCTACTTTTTTAAAAACCTAAAATGATGTTGCTTTAAGCCCAATAATGAAAAATGAAATAAAATCCAGCCTAGTCACTAGCATATCGAACCCGGTTTGGTTTTCATACCATGAACATTGCTAAGAGAAATGCAATAACTGGGGGGAAAAAGACTTTCTAATACCTAAGCTCCTTACAACCCAGGGAAAAAAAATCAATATAACAAAGTACTCTTGCAAATACAAAAAGAAACGAGAAAACATTATGGTCATGTTTGGATTATAGTTACAAACGGTAAACACTCATTGGAAATTATGAAACTGAAATCGCAAAGTGAGTTGGACAAACAATATTATTTGGTTGAGCTAACTTTTCTAACTAACTTCTGGCCTTCAACCTCAGTTAGATTCAACGGAGAAAAATCTCTTTTTTCAAACTACAGTTTCAAACAGTAATCATTAAAGATGAGCATCCCAGATTTACCTTCATATTTTTTTCTCTGCCTCGTCTCTTTCATTAGCATAATGAGCTTTTATTCATACCAAATACATTTTAATTTATATTCAAGTTTATCCATTACGTATATTTAATTAATTATCTATAATGTGTTTTCAAATTTTTCTCCGTACACATATTTTTATTTTATAATTTTATAAATAACTATTTATATTTTATCATAATAATTTTACATATTTTTTTAAACTATTATCACATTAAAAATATAAAATTTCAAACACTACTATTCAATAAAGTCTATGTTCTTTTCAGTTATTTTATAACTAAACTAACTTTTTTATTAATCATCGAAATAACTTTCAATTTTTTAAACTGACTTTTTAAAAGCATCTATCCAAACATAAATCACATTACACTAATTGCTTTTTACTCTAATTTCAGTTACAAAAATTAGTTGAACTAGAAGTCAGTTTTGTCTAACATTAATCCAAACACACCCTATAAAGGAGAGCATGAAAAAGAAATATGAAAGAAATAAGCCAAAAAAAGAAAGAAAGAAAAAAAGAAAGCAAGAGAGACTTAGATTGGCAAAATACTACTACCTCCAGTCCTAATTATAAGAGCTAGTTGACTAATTTGAGGAGATTAAAAAAATAAGTTAAGTTAGTTATTTTTAATAAATAGGTATTATCTTTTTCTAAAATATCCTTACTAATCCAGTGTATTGACTAAAGCTAAATTATTAAAAAGATTATCTTGGAAAGAATTGCATAAATATAAGAGACAAATTGAATTAGGATCTTATATTTAGAACCAAAATAAAACTTAAACGGAGTCTTATATAAGAACTGGAACTAGTACAATATAATTTGTGGGGTGTCTCGTCACATTAACAGTTCTTCCTAAATTCATGTGAGATTCATGGATTTTCAAGCCCCTGCCAAAAATGAGACAGCTGCAAGTTTGAGAGTTGGCATTTACATTAATTCAGTATTATAAATTTAACCACAATATAATTTGTGCACTAATTTGAACAGAAAGTTTAATGGTGGGTGGAATAATAACCATACCCCTTTTCCGAAAAGCACTGGAATGAATGCATGGTAGCAAGTTATTGGCTTGGACGGGAGTGTCTGTATACATAAGAATTAGATGAAAGGATTTGAAGAAGTCATTGAACAATTAAATACTCCTTCGATCCTTAATATATGACCCAATTATTGAGTTAGTTTTGGTCTTAAATATAAAACCCATTTATCATATTTATTAATTTTCTCTAAATTACCTTATAGATACCCCTTAACCAAATCAAGTAGAAAAGGGAGATGGGTATTAAAAAAGATAATTATGGTGTTTGAGGAAAAACGTGTCACATTTCTTATAATTAACTAACTTACCTAACTTTCTTAATCTAATCAAATTAGTTAAATAGGTTTTATATTAAGGACCAGAGGAGTAGCAAAAAATCTTCCAACTCAAGAAATGCATGCTTCAAGAGGTTAATTGAGAGTAAATAAAAGCATAAAAATAAGAAAAAGACTCCTACAAGTTGGTTTTTCACTCACATGAATCTGGTTACATATAAGAAGAGTAATATTTTTGTGGATTCATTGAATCATGTAATTATATTGGTCTTTAATATAAAAGTTAGTTTGACATTCAATTTGGTTTTAAATATAAGATCCTACTCCACTTTGTCTTTCATTCTTTTCCATTTCTTCTAAGATAGTTCTTGTAGTAATACACACAAGGTACTAAAAACCAACCGGTGAATGATCCGGTTAAGACAGCAAGTTAAGGGATCAGTGGATTAGATTAGGATCAAATTGGAGTCATAATAATTAAAATAATATAATTTAATTAAAATTTATAAATATGTTCTTATTTTAATTATGATTTATTCTGTTTCCTTCTTCAACACATCAAGTCTTTTCTCTTTTCTTTTTTCACACGCAGACAAATTTTTTAGGAAAAATTACAAATAAAAACCTCTTGATATGTAAAATTATGATTTGAGACCCTGAATTTGAAAAATAGCAAATAAGGACCGGATCTCACTTTTGCAAATATGAAATGTGGGTGAAATGTCCGAAATGTCCCTCAGTGTGATTTGGTCCATATTAAATTGTTATTCGCTAAAATGATTTGTTATTTATAATAGTCAACTTGTCATTCGGATACCCTCATCCAAGGTGTGATTTGGTCTACTGAAGTTATCATTCGCTAAAGTGAACTTGTCATTTTTCATAGTCAACTTGTTATTTGACTAAGGGGCATTTCAGATATTTTATCATGATTTCATCTTTACAAAAGTAAGATCGGGTCTTTATTTGCTATTTTTCAAATTGAGAGTCTCAAATTATAATTTTATATAATTAGAGGTCTTTTTTTTTGTAATTTTTCTAATTTTTTATCTCTCTCCTCTCCATTAATACCTTTTCTGACTCTCTCTTTCTCAAATAAAAGTAATAATGAATTAATAATAATCACTTTCTTTCTCAGGTCATTTCCTCAATCAAGAGCCATTATCAGTTGTGTCTTCGGATTTCTTCAAACCAGAGAGGAGCAGCCCGCGAGTGTCTTCGGATTTCCTCAAACAAGAGAGGAGCACCCGCCAGCAAGTCTCAACTCACCCACAAGCTAGAAGGAGTGCACCTTAAGGCTTGGACTTTTAGCAGCCTCCATGACTTCTCCTTGGCCAAATTTGATCAGTCCTCTTCTTTGAACTTAACATTGTCAGTGTCTACAATGGTCGAAGAGGGAGATCTAATTACTAGAATGGAAGAGGGAGTACAACCAAGAGGCCATTTTGTATGGTAGCGGCAGGTAAGGAGAACAGCAGCGAGATCCGGTAGCGAGTTTTCCTTCCCCTTTTTTTTTAAAAATAGACCGGTAATCCACTTAGCCCAGCGGGTTATTTGGGTTAGTCCCAGGTCACTTCAGTTTACACTAAGTCACACTGGTTCAGTTCTTCTTCAGCTTTTGTGATCACCTGGACCAGAAAGGTGATCGGTTTGCCTGTTTACGGTTTAAACTTTAAACCAGCCGGTCCGGTTCAGTTTTTAATTTCATGGTTACACATGTTAAATATTTCATTAAATAATATTTTAGAAAGGCAATATTTATTTATTATAAATAATTAATTTAATTAATTTTTAATTTATTTAAATTAATCAACTAGCTCTTATATTAAAAATAAAGATAGTATTGAATAACATTTTGCATGGCGAAGCACTGCATACTTGTCTACTTGCATGTAAGACATACATATACACACGTGCGCGCGCAAAACAGTATTAAACTAGTAATTGGAATAAGGGATATCAGATCAGTGCACCTAAAATGCAGGCCATAATTTAAACTTGTGAGAGTCTCTTATCTCAAGTTGTTTCCAACTGGATGGTAAGAATCCCGATGAAAATGGCTCCATTTCTGGACATCTCCCTATGCATAGCTTAGCTCTTCTAAATTTGGGAGAAGATGTTCCATGTCATCAAACAAGGACGTCAAAAACTTGCAATTAGAAATTCAAATCCAATGGAGATGAAATGAAGAGTTTCAAGGGACGGAAACGGTATAACTGAAGCACTATCACCTTCCTTGATAAACTCAGAATCCGCAGCCACCACGCTTTGTGATCCTTGAAGAGTTAAGGATAATAATTTCCATGAAAGATCGAGAAAGAAAACAGGAAGTATTAAGGAAGATGGTAGGAAGGTGAGGGGCAAAGTATAAAACTGTAATACATCTAGGCTCATTTTTTATGATTTAGAACCTTAAAATTGGGTGGAATATAAGTGATGTAATATAATAAGAATACCTACTTAATAATTACTCCATCATTAAGCATATAAGAGGGAAAAGGGTTCAGAATTTTCTTCACCGCCTGTTAAGCATTGTCTCTCTTTCCCAAAAGGCCATGACCTAATTCTTGGCCCATCCCATTCAAAATCTGTATCATTACACCTTTGCACAAAATTGTCAGCTTTGATCAAGAATTATAATACGCTTGTCAGGTTCCCGGAAGTAGAAGAGTGAAGAAAACAACACAAATCCCTAGGCCAACTTGTTTTATGTGATGACTGGGAAGCAGCAAATGTTGAGGTAACTGGATAATCCAATGTAACATCAGTCTCATTCGTTATTGGTGATAAATAAATTGGTGGCCCTTCTATTGAAAAAGCATATGATTGGAATCAAACAACGGTAACTGCTATACACATACTGTGTAAAATCGCTCAGTTTATATGTGCTATGTGAACCGAACATGAACATTCTGTAGGATTTGCTTTAAATTTACTTGTCGTTCGTTTCTTGTCCCTCAGTGAGACTTGAACTTTTACATCTGCAAATAACACCACAACATTGAGAATTTTTAGATTGTCCTTTGAGATAATTTTGGATAAACCTAATTTACAGACATGAATCCAATGAGATAAAAGTTCAGTTACATCCAATTCTGATATATCTGCGTCTACTATAAATATTTTCTTGGACCGCCAGCATCATAGTGACCTGTTTCTACTTACCCAGATTTTCCATTCACGCCTTGTGACAGCAGGGAGCTTCTGGATAAAGCATCATTGTTTCTGTACTGAGTCTTGGAATTGGTCTCATCCAAGCATTGCTGGAAGATGTACGAGAGAAAACCCAAAAAGCAAGTAACAGAGATATGACCTTCAACCCGTTCATCTTGTCATGGAAGAATACTGTAGCCAAAATCGGTACAATCGGCAAACCCAAAACACTTATGACATTAGAGAACAAAGAAGACACCTCCAGAATCAAGCCCACACATCCCACATTAAAAACTTGCATGTTATAGCAGTAAAGCTTAAATTCAGCACATAACTTGCCTTCCCCATTCTATACCCCTTCATTTCTGCCTTCAAACTTCTGAACTCCCCACTAGCAAACGGCCCCACTAGTGTTGCAAATGGTGCCCACAAGTGATTGGTGTGTTATCATGTCCAGAATCACCTTGAAACTTACCCTTTTGAAGACTTTTCTGAATGCAAGCTGTGTCAGAGAAAGCACCAGTCCATACCCAACTGAAGCAGCAGCTGTTCATATGAACCCGATCACATACTTCTGTTTTGAAACTTGTGTGTATGCTGAAGGAGAATCAGTATGATAGGAGGAGATTGTTTAAACGACTAAAGAGTTTATGATGTAAGGTGTGAATTTGAGTGAATTAAGGAAGAAGAAGAA